>NW_015112816.1:53657-78935 GCF_001443285.1 Poecilia latipinna
TTGAGATTGCAAATCTCTGTTACACACGGTTATATATATATATATATATATATATATATATATATATATATATATATATATATATATATATATAAACACATGAATTAATATTTTAAAATCGATCCTCCTTTTATATTGTTATAGGGATGTCTGCCTCTTTTCCTGTCAGAAACCTTTTGATTAAAAGAACATAAAATTATTTTACATATAAATCTGCCAGGTTAATAATTATGTATATAACTATGTATTCTGTATCACAGCTACAAACTAACTGTACACAATAATCCTTATACTGTTATGTTTTTTTCTTTTTTGTTTAATAAATATTGTTTTACATTTCTTATGCAAAATATCCCGTAAACGAATCATGTATATTACTTTATACCAATTAAGTTGTGAGGCATTTTTTTGTGTGTGACTGCATCATTCTATCTTAATTAGTTCTGTTGTATCCATTATCATTTTTATTACTGTAATCTCTTGCCTTTCAAATCTTAAATAAATTTGTTTTCTAATGGATCTCACTGCTTGATTATCTCCATTCTTCACCGTTTTTTGTTACACTGCCGTTTTTACCACAAGGTGGCAGTAAAGAGTCATGCGGCGTGAAGCACTGAGGAACGTGGTCAACGCTGATTCGCCTTTTATAGCTTTGATTGAGTTATGCAAATGAAATTGTGTTTTTATTCCGGATTGCAGAAGAATCTCAAACTGATTTCGGATTTCTATCATCAGTCACTGGGAAAGTAACAACATATTTTTGCTGGAGGAAAAAATAAAATAAAATAAAACAAAATAAATAAATAACAAAATCCAAATCACAGTGCAGTTGATTGGCTATTGTGTGATCCCTCTGTGCAATCAGGGAGTGTGTTTGGGTGGGTCTCTGTATTCTCATACTGTAAAGTGCTCAGGCCTAACCAATAAAGGGGCTGGAAGTGTGCCACACATCACTTGGTAATTCAAGTGTTAAATGCTGTATGTCACAGGCTGGTTGCTCCTGTGGCTTGATGTATGGTAGTAATTACATTCATACACAAACACATAAGGGCTCATGCTGAACTTAATACATCTCCTCTCTATCTCCTGGGATCTGCTGACAGTCGCTGTGAGCCCCGGTTTGTCAACGTCTGACTCTATTTTAAGCTTCCCTAAATGTGCAGTGACCTTGAAAATCCCCTCTTTTTTTTTTTTACTTTGAAATAGTTTGAATGCCAGGAAGTGAGCATGGTTGGGGTTGCAGGCTTTGTTGCTCATGTTGGATATTTTTTTCATTTTTTGCAAGAAGGTGCTACAGTTGCACTGGTGAAAAGAGGGTGATTGAATGGTCAATGCCTCCAAGCCTCGTCTCCTAGGGAGTGTCAGGGAAAGGACATGAACAAGGCTGGCCTGATGCACGGATAGGTGCAAAACATACAGTTCATCTTTACTATGCAGTATGGTAAAGTGTTTGATTGCATGAGTATTTTTATTTTATTTTTTTTTAATGTATATTTGGTTGCAGCTAATTTTTAGACTTTAGTGCATTAGCTATTGATCGTCCAGCTAAGAAATAAAATGCAGTGAGAGCTGAACTCCAATCAAAAAGTGAAGATGTGGGCGAAGGAAAGCTGCAATACATATGATTTAATGAGCCATTCCTAACTGATCTAGCTGATCATCATGTTTTTATTCTTACCCTGGAGAGTGCTGCTGTGCACTACCTTGGCAAATGGCACACAAATGGTGTTGCAATGAGAAATCAGTAATCTGCACTCACAGTGCAGTTATTAAAAGATTACATGAGGGATCACACCACACAGTATGATTAATTAACCTTGACTGATGCTTTAGAAAGCCGAACACAGCAGAGTAATTATCCCCACAGGTCTGTGTGTACCTATACAAACATATATGAGATGCTCTGAAAGCGCCACGATAGCTTTCACTCAGGGTTATTTTTGTTAAGCAAAGCTCTGCTCAACCTTTCCTCCAGGAGCCGAAAGCTGTCTGACATTTCCCCCAATGTGCTTCTCTTTACGTGCCTATGATCACTTTACGGCGTGCGCTTTGCACACAGATCATTGTTTGAGTATAATCCTCATCCCTACCACCTGGTCAAATCTGCCTGTGCACGCTGCGTGGCTCGTAGGCGTGCTGACTCAGGGAGGAAATGAGCTGCTTTGGCTTCAGTACGCCGTATCCCACGGTGTTCCAGCGGACGGCACAATGCAGTTTGGGCCGGCTGAAAAGGCCAATGAATTAAACATAACCTCTGGGTGTAAAGATAACTCTTCAAATCCGGTTCGCATTGTGAGGCGGGGGTATTAAAGTTAATTTTAATACAGAATTGCAGAGAATTAATTATAACTTTGGGTGGTTATTACCTTTTTATCACTCTGGCACATAACAAGCACACAAGCAATTAGGGTGCGTCAGCTTGCGACTACATCCACATTAGCACAAAATATTTTACACCGTTAGAGAGTCTCCAAAAACATCCCTCAAGCGTCACGAGTGAATATTATTACATATATGTTTTTTATTATCGTGTTCCGACGCAAGGTCGCTCTGACCTGCAGTGATAGAAAGCCTCCCAGAAAACTGTCCCTTTGGCCCAGACTGCTTCCAAAGGAAAGACTGTGAGGAGGAAATGATCAAATGAGAAATGGTCAGTAGCATGAAATCATGTTAAAAAGGAAATATTAAAAATGATTTTAAATATATTAAGTTTAAAAATAGGTAAACACTTGACACTTTATTTATTTAACAAAAAAAAGAGCTAAAACAGAGCTGCAGAATGTCAAGAATAACTGACATCCTGTGATTGATTATCACACAGATCCTGTTTATTTCCCGTAACTTGAAGAAATCATCATCATCATGACCTGATCAGCCTCTCACATGCTGGCTGCGGAGCGATTCTAGCTTGGCATACTTCAGCGTTGCTGAGAATCAGTTCGCACCGCGCTCTAAAGGTCTAATTCCAGAATATTAATTAAAGACCGGACTTTGAGTGGGTCATTTGCAACACCTTGTTTGTTTTCTTTCCAAGCCATTCAGTGGGAGATCTGTGGCCGTGTTTGGGATAACTACCCTGTTGCATGACCTAATTTCAGCTAAGTCTCAGCTGCTGGGCAGATGGCCTCAAATTTGACTAGAGCACTTACATTTGCGGAGACTTTAGGGATTCAGACTGTTTGATTATAGCCAACACGGCAAGACAAGTGCAATGGTATAATGCCTTGTGTTTGGTGAAATGTTTGTTTTTTATCTGTCCTCTGGACAGTTTTCTAGAATCCGTAGTTTGTTTAATTGCAACTTTGGAAATACAAGCTGTGCTACTATTTTCCGTCCCAAATGAAAAGCCTTTCCCTTTTCACCAGTTTCCACTATTCTTTATTTGCACTCTTAACGATCTGCAACAGTTGACTTTCAAACAGAAGCTGCTTAGAAGTCTAAATTTAGGGTAAACTTGCTGTGATGTCCACGGGTATTAGATATTTCAGCTGTTCCCAGTTAATTAATAATGTTGCTGATGAAAGAATAACAACCGCAGATTGGAAGGAAATTACCTCATAATCATCCTCATATTGACGAGATGCTGCATTTGTTTTCCTCCTAGACCGATGGTGGCATGTTCCCTCTTTGACTTTGTGTTGTCATTTAGAGAAGCAAACCACCAAAATTGCTTTCATGGAGGCACTTATGCCCTCTAATGATCACTTAATTAAGTGCTTTTGATTAGCATGACCTGGCTGCTACTTACCCATTTATGGAAAAGTGAAAGAGTGTGGTGATTTCTCATATCCTGCTGTGGAATGGAATATGTTATGTGTTGTGTAACTGAGGATATGGTTACCTAATGTTATAAATTGAACCAGACCAGATTATTTTAAAAAAAATGTATTTCTTGGTATGCAAAACCTTATATTTAAAGATTTACTTGCTTTTTAACATGATTGCACATATTCACACAAATTTCCCACACAAAGAAGACAGAATGCCCTAGAAACATTGCTATTTATAGAATCCCACTGCACCTCGGTGCTCATATATTCTGTCATCATGAGAACAAACTAAACTTATTCTATGTATTTAAACGTTACATGCATATTTAATACTGACCAGATATAATGCAAACATGAATTCGTGCCTTCAAGTCCGGCGACATCCGTTCCCAATTAACAGATTCTGAAAGCAAAGTGTAAAAAACAGATAATTATGCCTGATGACAGGAATAATTATCACTGACAAGTGAAAATCCTGTTTAAACCTTTTTAGTCAGCTATTTTCTGACCCAGATCTTTAAGTGTTCATGTATCAGGGTTTTCACTGTTATTTCTAAGTTACACAATGTTGAGAAATTTTTTTTTCTTTTTTTTCAGTCACATCTAAATTTAACATGCATTTAAATATTGCATGACGATACTCTGAGTACATACAAAGAGCTGAAAGGAAAAAAGATATATAAAGAAATTAAGGGAACCAATCCCTTAGCAGGAATTGTTCTTTAAATCTAATAATGGACCTTAGTGGAAACAACTGTAAACATTCATGTTAACTATCCATCCATTTTCTTTACACCTTTGTCCCTCAGTGGGGTTGGGGGGGTTGCTGGTGCCCATCTCCAGCTAACGTTCCAGGTGAGAGGCAGGGTTCACCCTGGACAGGTTGCCAGCCTGTTGCAGGGCAACACAGAGACAAACAACCATGCATACACACACTCACACCTAGGGGCAATTTGGAGAGGCCAATTAACCTGACAGTCATGTTTTTGGACTGTGGGAGGAAACTGGAGTACCTGGAGAAAACCCACACATACACAGGGAGAACATGCAAACTCCATGCAGAAAGACCGGGGCTGGGAATCAAACCCAGAGCCTTCTTGCTGCAAGGCAACAGCTCTACCAACTGCGCCACTGTGCAGCCCTCGTGTTAACTAGCAACGCTTTTTTGCATTACTGTGGAGAATGTGAATATGCTGTATGGGGTTAGAGTTTGTCTAGGCCCCTCCAAAATCTTTGTTTCATTCTGGAGACATTTGGGTCAGCAGGTGAGCTTCGGATCAAAGTTCTGCTGCATAACCCAACGCGTTTGTGAGTTTTGATATGACAAGCTGCTGCCTGGACGGTCGTGCTTCAGGATTTTCTGGCTGAATTCAGGTTTCCATTGATTACAGCATGTCATCCAGGACTCAAAGAGTCAGGCCTTCACACTACCACCAAGTTTAGGAGTTGCTATGATGCTCTCCTTCTGAAATACTGTTTGTTATCCATCAATTTAAACTTCCAAAATGTTCCAACATGTCTCTTTAGTCCATGTAATGTTAAACTAAAGTTATTGGGCCTCATAACAATCATTTTGGAGGGGAAATATACGAGAGTGCTTTTTGTTATGTTTGGTCAGCAGTGGTTTCGGTCTTGAAAATCTCCCTATGAATGTAGATTTTGCCCCGTTTCCTTCTTATTGTTAGATCTCGAACACCCTGAGATCTGCGGTGCTTCAGATGTTGTTCTGGATTCTTCTTTGATATCCTGAAATAGTCTTTATTGTGCTCTTGGCGTAATTCTGTTCTGCAATGCTCTGAAGCGTCTGGATTGGGGCGGGGTAATGTGTTGCTGTTTATGCTTTTCCTAATCCAGGTTGTCAGGTTCTAGTTAGGTGAATTCTTGATATCACAGCTCAGACAATGATCAACCAAGGTGTAGCTAACCACAGTCTAGCTGATCACAAGTAATTCATGATTTCACAAGGGACACAATTATTTTCTAGCACAGAGCCAAGATGGTGTCAAAGGCTTTTTTTCTCATTGGAAATGACAGTTTCATTTCAAAAGTACTTTTTGTATTTACCATGGTTTTCTTAGTCTGCTTTTAAAATTTGTTTAGTGATCTGAGACATGCAAATTTTACAAAAGTCAGACAAAAGAAAGATGTAAGGGCAAATACTTTTTCACAGCACTGCATACAAATAATCAGTCCATTGTTGCATCTGAACATTTTCAGAGGGATGATTGTTTGTTCACCGAGTCCCCTAATGAAGCTCTTTGAATTATTCAAGAATAAAAAAAGCGTCGTCTTAACGCAGATGATCAAAACTGTTGCGTGTACAACAGAGACTTTCTCCCAAGTCAAACTCAGCCTTCAAATCGTTTGCTGTTAGTCCAAGTCAGGTCTCAAATTAAACGAGTAAAATGAACATTCCTGAATAGCATCACACAAGGCAAGAGTTTATGTTAATCATAAATTTAAATGATTAACTTCAAATCCTTACTGTACCTCTTGAATGTGTTTGGCTAAAGAACACTGCTTTTCCAAAAAAACAAACAAAAGGAGCAAAATAATTTTAGAAATGGATCTGGAAACAGCAAAGGCTGAAAGAACAAGCTGAACGTCTACAAAAGGAGGGAGTTTAGTGAGGGGGGTGGTGGAAACTGTCCCAAAAGTAACAATTAAGATTACTATGTATGCGATGAAAACAGAACAAAATGAGGAGAATGTAAATGTCATTATCAGGACACATTGGGGGGTGCAGGAGTAAAAAGTATGAAGCACAGGAACAAGAAGATCTGACTGAAAAGTTATTGGACCTCAAGAAATTATTCATATTTTGCTTAGAAACAATCTGAAGGATTATAATTCTGTCTGGGAGACATATCATTATCATCATCATCATGAAATTAGAGGGTTTGTAACTATTTAATAGCTCATGATACCTGCTGAATGAACCAGACAGACATGTCCTTAAGCAAGAGAACAGGCACATCTGTGTCAGAGCTTATTTACTGCGTCTTACTTCCTGCTCGACGGTAAAAACAGATAAACTCAGTGGCAACGAACCGCCACCATACTTTCTGTGTGCAATATTGACAAGCAGTCATCTGTAAATCATGCACTAACTCAGAAGGGAGAATAATAGTCATTAAATCAAATGATGCACACTTAATGGCTGACTGTGAACCCCTGATTGCATGAATCTTTTTATGAGAGTCAGACCTCCAGTTCCAATCAAGTCTTCACACCACAAGTTAAGTCTCAAGTCTTTGTTTTTTGTGACTCAAGTGCAGCTTGAGCCTCGAGGCGGATTTGAATTTCCAGTCATTTCGGATCACTTGACAAAGAACCAATTTTAGATTGTAAAACTGATTATTTAATAGCAACTTTTCTCAACACAAACATCAGTGTTCATGTTCTTTGAAAAAAAACAACAACAAAGAAGCTAAAGGTAACACAGTTTGGCAGGCATGAAATATCTTGTTAACACCAAAAAATGTGATTTCAGAAGGAAAGTTACTCTGTCGAAGTGAGTAATTAGTGGCTTCACAAAAGGGGAAAATATTCCAGTGAGAACAGGAAGAGTTGAAGGTTAAACTGGAAAAAAAGAAATGGTTTTTTTTTTAAATCAATATAACTGACTCAAAAAAGATTTCAGACTTTTTCCTTAAAATATTTCAAGACATTCTGTTTCCTTGAAAGCAAAATTTAAGGAAAAGACATCTATATATCTAATATGCTGCTGCTCTATTTTTGTAAACATTACACTATAAAATCCAGACCCAGAACTTTTCCCACTTCAGTTTATAAAAGTAGTTTTAGTGGATGAAATATATTTTATTTATAAATCTGCAAAAGACATGTTTGATGTAGTTTTGACCTTTGCGTGATAAACTGGGCTCATAAAACGACTCAAAAGCCACCAGCTGCGTTTGTGCTACTCTGCAGGACAAAGATTAGACTCTGTCTCCAATCTATTGTTGGTAACAATGTTAGCATTTCTACTGACATTTAATGTAGCCAGAAATCAATGAGAGAATCGCCAGTTTATATTTGTTTTTGAAAAACAAAGGGAAAAGATACGCAAACTCTTCTGAAATTAATCTCATCATGTGGCATTGGATTTGTTTTCAAATATTTTTAAGAAGTCATGTAAGTGACCAAACAACATCTAGTTCATATTCTCTTAGTTACAATTTGTTGTGGCGAATTATCTGCATATCAGACACGTCAGCTCGATTATTTTATTCCTAAAACAACTAAAGAGAAAATATTGTATTTTAGAGCAAGTTTAATCTTGAGAATGTGAAATATAAATAGGTAACTATTAGTCTTTCAATTGTTTTTCAAAGCAGCTGGGTGATTTCATAACCCACTTTTGTATCGCCACAGAGTCACCTGAATGAATGATGGTATATTTTCATTGTTTTAAACAGATTTTTTCACCCCTTTGGTAAACAAGAACTTTCTAACATGAACATGTTGAATCGATATCTGGCTTCTAAATGGCAACAAAGAAAATGATAAAGTATAACATAATACAAATATTAAGGAGAGCAACCAGCCAAAGACTCAAGGGTACATTGGGTGTTGTTTGTGAGCATAAAGTTTCTTCATTGTTTTGCCAAGTGTTTTAATATTTATCAGTAATGGTAAAAAATCATCAGCTGACATCCACAGGATGCTTCAGTCACATCTCTCTTTAAATATTTAACAATTAGCTGCAGCCGTTTTTTTTTTTTTTTTTTTCCCATAGTAAAATCAATGAACGGGATTTTTTGACTGCAGCTGCCGTCTTTGATTGTATTTTCACTTCCTGTACGACCCATCATATGTGCAGTTTTAGCTTAAAAATAACTTTTATTTTGGCCAAAACAACATATTATTGTGGGAAAACTAAATGCAAACCAAAGGTGGGTGGTACCTGGTTCCATTTAGTTACATTAACATTAGTAACACGATGAAACAAATGTACTTCTAGGAGCAGTTTTACTGCAACATGTTTTCTTTATACCTCAGTAGTATGCTGAAGTAATACTACTCTTACTTGAGAGCAGTTTCTGACTACTCTACCCAGCCTGAGCTACTTCACTGAAGGACAAGCAAACACATTTTAACCAGAAATGTACCAGACGAATAATACGTTTGCGTCTGGTAAGACCTCTGGTTTGTCAGCAAACTACATTATTCTAATTAAGTTTTTCTATCTGCCGAGACTGTTGTGTCATTAGGAGGTCAAGTGCATATACAGGCACTTCCCTTCCCTTTACACTTTGGTTTATTTTGACAGCATTCTCATGTTGTCCCTGGTTTGTCTTTGCTTAGTTCCAGGCAGACGGTAATGTCTATGTGGAGAAGGGTCAGCTGTGTGTGCACACAGTACAGCCCTGGTGAAATCCCCATCTAATTAAAGACAAATCAATCCCACGGCTGCCTCTGCTTAGCTGCAGCACTTGGAAATCTCTGTGTCAACAGCCTGGGATACTACAGTTCTAACTATTAGAGCACACGTGTTAACTTTGACACTAGCATTGAATGGGAAACGCATCAGACATCTGCAAACAAAGACCAAAAACAAGAGGATGGAGAACGGCGAATTCTCTGTGGTAAATTAGCACCCACAGAGTTATTATTGTAATCAGAGGTTTGGAGGCTTATGAACTGCAGCGTAACTCCCATTGCGTGAGACACTACCAGACTCCGTCCAACAGCGTGGGCTGCACACCTTCTGCGGCATAATCACTATCATTTACCGGAGCGCCGCCCTCCTCTGTTTATTGAAATATTAATCTGGGATAAACAAAGCTTTCAACCAAACAAATTAACACTCACAAAGAGGCGCTGTTCTAATGCAGTCTATCGAGATAGATATTAAAATGCAGATGAGTTCAACGGGAAAAGAAGAGGAGCAGCAAGAATTAGCGTAAGCAGACCCAAGGTGATACAAATTCCTACTTTCCTTTGAGGGGCTGGGTGGGGGTCATCAGTGCAGTGTTTCTCTGCTGAGATCAGCATCAAATACAGCAAAATGAAAAATGGTTGTAATGAGAAAAAGAGGGATTAAGGTAATGATGGCTATCTTTTGTTTCCAATTACTACTGCTACTACTGCTGTGGAATAACTTGTTCTTGCTCCAGTCCTGCACTCAAAAAAAAAAAATAAAAAAATAATAATAATAATAATACATTTAGTGGTCTTCGTTTCTGTGCCACAGGATCTCCACTTCAGCAGTCCATCACCATGGCAAACCAGACCACAAGAGCAGATCTAATTTTTAAAACCTGTAATCACTGAGAGTTCACAAGTTCAGTTGCATATCCAGGTCATGTTTAATCAAACGAGTACCGCAGACATTCCCCCTACAGCTCAAGTGATGATACCGGTGGCTCTTTTTTTTTTTAGCTTCATTTTCCTCCACAGCCAGTACAATGGTACTTAGGTGAGTAATTAGAATAACCTGAAGAAATAGTAGCAAATCCTTGTAATCCCTTGTCTTTATCTGTCTTTAACCCCTCTCTCTCTTTCAGCCCCAGGAGCCGCAGTTAAAAGCTGTCCTTTGGGTTCTCTTTAGAAGTGGGACACTGAGGTCCCAACCAAATGTCACACTGTGGTAGACGCGCCTGTCTTCTCTTCAAATTGTGTCATCGCACCACATGCTTTTTTTTTTTTGTTTGTTTTTTTTTACTTGCTGTAAGTTTAAAAGGATATACTTTTAAAAAAGAAGATAGCAAATAAGTCAGTAGAAACAGAAAATCCAAAACATATGTACACTTCTGAAAAAAAAAAAAAAAAAAAAATAAAAAAAGGGAAACATTTTTAAAAGGTCAAATTGATTTTAACGGTTGACAGGAACCCTTTGAAGCATTTATCATTTGATGGCTAATTTTTGCTTCACGTCGGGTGGCATATTAGAAACATTCCTCCCAATCAAATCAATCTGGTTTGTCATTTTCATCTTCTACCTCCCGTCTCTCTAGGCACTCTGACTCTTCCCGTCCTCCTCACTCATGACCACAACTGTATGAACAATATCCGTCTGAGGAGGAGGAGGAGGAGGAGTAACGGCAACTTTCACAGATGAGTATCTCGCCTTGTGTGATTTGCATTCAATTCTTGTCACGGGGGAAAAGAAAAAAAAAAAGCCTGTTGAAGTTGTGTGCGCGATACAGTCTCACACTTAGAAAAAAAATAAAGAAAAATCTGACAGAGCACACATAGTTACATTCACACTTACATGCACACGGACACATGCTCACTGGGAAATAATGAGTTGTCACATAAGGCTCTGGAGTAATGCTGAAGCTATCTTTACGAAACGGCAAAATGCAATATTCTCTGACAGCAAAACAAATGTCATTATTTTACATGCTAAAACCCATGTTAAAAGTATCTCGTCTGGTTAAATCTTCCAAATAATACAAGAGCAAAACTGAACCGCTTAGTGGACGCAGCTGGTCAGCCCGCAACGCTTCAACGTGCTGGTGAGGCACAGAATGACATTTGACCACATCTATCTCGCTTGCCCCACAGCACTATCTCCCCACTGCTTTTGGAAATTCAGCCTATAAAATGTCAAAAGGTTAAAAATCAATATGTGATGGATTTTAATTACATAAAAAAAAAATTGTGCCAGAACATTTTTTTGTTTCCCTTTTAGATATGAAATTAAAAAGAAAAAAAAGAAAATCATCACATCGTAATCACTCTCGGCTTTTCGTCTGATTTTCTCTCTCCGTTGAATCGATAAGGAATTTCATGGCAAAAAAATAAATAAAAAGGAAAAAAAAAAAATAAGAAAAGAGTGAGAGATTACGGTCCGGGGGGAGAGAGATAGATAGAGTGTTTTATCCAGGTCACAAAGCATTTTTTATTCTTTTTCCTTCAACAATTTGTTGTAGTACAAGAAGTAATTTTCATAGTATTTATTATTTTTGTTGCTTTTGATCATCTGGTGTCTGTATTTACATAATAGGAATAAAGTAGATTCATGTGTGGTTTTCTATGTACACGGTTTTACCAACTGCCGGTCGGTGTGTCTGTGACGTCTGCAGTCCTGTTTGCCACAAGAACACACAGAAAGTCCGTTTCACTCTAGGCTCTAACAGCAAAGTACAAGGGGAGTGGGGCAGCAATGTGCACTCGCAGCCCCGGGATTTAGAAACTGAATACTCTCTTCAAACAACAGCAAGGCAGTCATTTAACGTTTCAAAGGCCTAAAAAGCAAACAAACACAGAGGACAGCGGAGAGCGTCGCCCAGTCTTATGGGTGAAGGCTCTCTAGCTCTGGATGGATGATACAGCACCTCCTCAGTCTCTGTCTCCACCTGTACTCCACTTCTGTACACTTGTGATTCACAGCGAGACTAAATGAAGGCAACTACACTGAATCAGCTCCCACTGCCTGCTCGGAACAAAAGCTTTTGCTCCCTTTTACTTAAATGGAGTATTGTCTTTGCTTTTTTTTTCTTTTTTTTTTTTTGATGTTCAGAAACAAGCACTTCAGGATGAGAGAGTGTGTGTGTGTGTGTGACAGAGAGAGAGAGAGAGAGAGAGAAAAAGAGAGAGAACAAGTGTGTGTGTGTGTATTTGCCTTGTAAATGTTCTAGTTTCTGTTCTGGCTCAATAAAAGATATTTTTGGCAACAATGAAGAGCTTTCTGTGAGATATTTTAGGTAATAATAGTGTACAATATTCCCTGTCTGCACAGCTAACTACCCCTATCAAATGATGACTTAAAAAAAAAAGATCTAAAGATGGTAAGAAAAGGAAATGAGACAAAATATAAAACAATATCCTCATCTCTTGAGGCGGGTCTGAACACATACATTTCTTTTAACAAAGTTTGAAAGTTTTGAAATATCCAAAGGTAACGGGGGGAGTGGATTGGTACATTCAGAGTGCTGGACTTGGCCTTAGGGTACCAAAAACTGGGGTCGCACAGAGGTATCAAAAGCTCTGATGAAAAACACCCATCGCTCATTTCCAGGCGATGGGGGAGCGTTGACGACATCAGCAGAGTCAGCTGTGACTCCCCCAGAAGCTCAGTCAGTTTTCTCATATGTAAGATAAATAAAAGTCAAGAGAAATAAAGGCAACAGAATAAGCAGAGAGTGGAGACACATGAGAAAGAGACCGCTCAAAGGAGGCTCTGGCCCTTACGACAGTTTCCAGCCGCCTCCTTCAGGCTCCAGTCACAGGCTGGTGACCAGTTGCATCTGTCCGTCTCCCTCAGTGTGGGCGGGCTCCTGAGCCTGGAGTCCCTCCCCGCTGGGTCTTTGAGGTGGGGCCTGATAGAAGGTCTGCATGGGGGCCCCACGAGAACCGAGAGCAGGCCTCCCAGAGCTGTAGTACAGCTCTTCAGGCGGCTGAGCTGAACGCGGCACAACCTCCAGCGGCTCTGGACTGCTGTCGGGGTAGGGAGAGTCCCGCAGGTTGGTGATGCTGGTGTACAGGGAGTCGTGGGCAGGTGAGTCTGGTGCTCGATTGTCTCCCTGCCCACCACCACTCTGACCGCTGTTGCCGAGGCTCTCTGTAAGGTCGGCCGTGTAGCTCTCCGACTCCTCGGGATCGCTCTGGTAGAGGACTGACTGGGCGCGCTGCAACAGCAGGGGTTCTTCCAGAGCTTTGTAAAGCAGCTCTACGTCCTGAGGTGTTCTTTGCCGTCCGTCACTCAGAAACTCGTCGTCCTCGTCCATGCTGATGGAAGGCTCTGGTCCGCCCGCGGTTGTTCCCCGACCCACTCCGCAGTGAGGATGTCCCCTGACCAGACTGGCATAAGTTCTGTCCCCCGCGTCAGTTCCGCCTCCTGCAGGTCCTCCGCCTACGCCGCCCCGCAGGTTGTTATGGACAAGCTCGGAGATGATCATTTTCTCAAAGGCTGCGGCGTCAGAGAGGTTTCGCCGGGTGCCTCCGCCTCCCAGGGTTTCTGAACTACGAGGGTTGAAAATGGGCGGAGGAGTGTCTCCGCCACTACCGCTAAGAAAGTCACAGCTGCCGCCACCTCCGCCCGCTGGGCCACTTCGCATGGAGTAGCTGTTGTTGAAGTTACCATTTAGCGGAAGGGTCTCCATTCCACAAGGGTCCCGGGGCTTAGAAAGTGTACTCTCTGCATCCAAAACAGGCAAACAGATTTAGCATTATTTTTTTATGGTGACATTTCAGATAAATGCGTAAAAAAAACAAAATCAGGTAAATATTAATTATACTTACTTGGGTCACGGAAAGTTCCTACACATCCCAAAGGAAAGCATGTGGAGCGAACAAACAAAATGAGTGAGAGACTCTCTTGGACAAAACCAAAAGAACAGTTTTAAATCTACGAGAAGTGAAACAACTGATGGCACCAATGCACTACAGTCTGTTTACTTCTTTGTCTGATTATTCCCAACTTTTAACAGATATAACAACACCTGCTGTGTCGCTTTCACATATTTCTGTTCGGATAAGTTGGAGAAGACACACACAAGGGATTAAATTTGCCTGTATCCCTCTGTAAACATGCCTCATCACCATGACGCTTAAATTTTCATGGTTTACTGTTACCTATTCTAACACGTTTCAAGCTTAAAAGAAGGCAGATCCCTAATTTTCAGTGTTCACTTGGAAGAATAAAACATTAAGCTCAACGTCTTTTCCTGACTCTGCTTAGGGCTGCGTTTGAACAGTCTTCTGCATATTTAGACTTTAGACACCCACCACTTGCTCTGTGCTGAAAAGAGCATTGAATAAAACAATAACACCTTCATTTCCAACTTTTTACAAGTGTCTAAGTTCTTCAGCAGAAAAGAAATGACCTCTGGCTCCCAAACCTCCTCAATTTCTACAAGAGAAGCATGCAACGCTAGTGCTGAGTGACAGACTGGAGGGAAGGCAGGCAGGAAAAGCATTGCAATACACTGTAACAAAATGCTTCTTGCTAACTCTAACCAACAGTTTCACACACACATTCAAGGCCTTTATTGAAGTTAGATTAACTGGGGAGGTGAAGCTCAGGGCTAACTGGGATTGTAGCAACTTTTTTTTCATACCAGAAAAGTGTCTTGTGCATTTCTAATCTGTGCAGTTTGCTCTGTTGTTCCTGAATAAAATCCACTGCAATCAATTTGCCTTCACCTTCAACTAAGTCCACCTGTTAAATAATAATGGTTGAATAATAACCTTCGGTTAGCTATTCATCATCTGGTCCCCATGAACAATATACACATTTTAGGGGTATTTACAGAGTAAAACTGCTTACAGGGAAACCAGGAACCTTTTTCTAAAAAAAATATGATATGATATGATTTAATACAACAAATTTTGTGGCTAAGAACTGTGTTATTTTATTTTTTATTTTAAAAAAAAAAAAAAAAAAAGATCTTTTTTGATCTCAGGAACAACATCTAAAACTCTTGTAGCTACTTTTTGTCACCATACATCCAAGCATCCAGTCGGGTTCTTGTAACCTTGAAGCCACCAATTCCTACATCCTTGAAAACTGTTAGTAAAATATACAGTGGTACATAATTTACCTGAAAAAAAAAAGAAAAAGAAACATTTTTTTTTTTTTTTTGCAGTGATAATTATTTCATGAACTATACCCCACAAGGGAAAAAAAAAGCAGACTATGATTTCTTCACAGTAAAGGAAAAGCCACAGTTGGCTGGAAAGCATAAAGTGTGTTCATACTTAAATTTTCATGGCGTACTTTGACTTTAATCAACGGTCTTCTTTGGTGGCGGCGTGGGTAATTAAACATTCTAATGAAGTGCTCACTGCGCTCCCTACCACTCTTTTTCAGAAAATGACTTGGCTGTGAGGCCTGTGGCTATCAGGCTTGATACATAGTACAGAGAGGCCCTAAAATATTTAACAGGAGCTCCTCCTCAAACTTTCACATTACACCACCAGGAGTGATGCACAGCGGTTGCAAACTAAGCCATGAACCGGCAGCACCGAGTCACAGCTTTCTTTTAACATTGTAAATATCTGCACATTTGACTAAAGGCATCCAAAAAGAGGAGAGCAGCTCCCATGATGAGCACACATATGACTGACCGTCGTCCAGATGGACCGTCGCCCCCCCTCCCCCACTCCCCCACAGAGATGATCTGATCCCTTTCTGTGGACACCGTGATTTGAGCCAACTATCTTTGCTGCTCGGGAACAGGAAAACCTTCCTAAAAAAAAAAAAAGCTGGCAGTCACAGCTGTAGCTAAACTTCTAATCAATTTGTGGCTGTTCTCGTGAAGATTCAAGATCTGACCAGATGGCTGGTTAGGCTGTAGGCACTGTTTGGCTCTGTTCTGCTCAGCCTAGTGAATCCGTCTGACAGCTACATAGTCTGGGGAAAGAGAAAGCACACACACACATACAAGGAGAAGGCTCCCACACACACGCACACATAAACCCTCAACAGCAGCGAGTGTGCATCTACTATGTCAAACTACTGACAGCAAGAACGACGGCAAGTTGAGCTCATATTGTGCTGTCAAGACTGTCCACGCAGACTGAGGTGTTCATGAGGAGCTAACCTGTGGAGTTGAAGACTCCAGGTGAGGGCGGGGTGAAGCTTTCAGCCAGCAGAGTGTTGTAGGGTGAAGTACCAGAGCGGGTCTGTAACACCGGGTTTGTCAGAAGGTGGTTGCCCATGGTCGCTGCAAAGCGCAAACATTTGAAAAAAAAGAAAAAAAAAAAGAAAAACGAGCACAACCATAAATATCACTGTAAATTTACCCTAAATGCATGCACACGAAAAACAGAGCACCCAATAGGCGCGCCACTGAAATTCAGACTCTAATAGCATCTGAAATCAGAAGAATAGTTACTATTTATTCAGATGGGGTTATTTTCTCATGCCACTTCTTTATAGAGTAATACATTTCGCAGTATTCCCTTCAATTTTTTCGTCTGCTGATTGTAACCTTTGAGCAAAAAGAAAAAGGAAAAAAAAAAACAATTGAGAGGAAGGGCACTGTTTGGGGGATTGTTTTTCTTTTCCTCCCCTTCCACCTTTGGTTCATGACGATGTAGTCAGATGGGGGGAGAACAGTAATGCATGCCATTATGTAGGCTACGGGTGCAGTCATGGAAACACAGTTAATTTCACAGTGAAATGTGAATGCCACTACAAGACAAATATAATTCAAAGAAATGGCACACTGAGACTGTTGTATAATGCCCATGTATGGCTCCAGCCTGAGGCAACTCGAACAGAAATGCCATGAAATTAAAAATAGGACAGCATGACGGAGAGTCGTCCAAGGCAAAGTGCAACCTTCAGGTCCCCTGCCTACCGTTCATCACACAGCGAGGAAGAAGGGGGATTCTAAAAAAGCAGTAAAAAAAAAAATGCACTCACACACAGCTATTTATTTGTCATTTCCCCTCCTGCCACACTTCCTCTGTCCATCTTTCTGGCAGGCTGCACAAGCCTGTCTCCTGTTCATTCTCTGGCTTGCGTTGCTGCGATAAATCCACCAACTTTTTCTCAGTTCCTCGCGCCAGGACTTTTTCAAGCATCACCAAATTAGTCGGGATTAGCTGTCTGTGCGTACCTCCTTGTGGGAATATCTTGTAGGGAATTAAAGAAAGTAGCTCAAAGTGTAAAGAAAAGTAGGGCAAGGGGAAGCATGGGATGCTCTCAGTCTGTGTATAATACATAAATATATTTTTTTTTTCTGGACAGATTACTATTGTCGGGAAGAGACTCTGGTTCATACGGAAGTGCATAGAAGAAATCAAAGCGATCTTAGATGGCAGCGATAACACATCTCTCCTCCAGACTCAGCTCTGTAATTATTTCTCCATGATAGCGTCTTACACTATACATGTCTCCCCAGATGCCTTCCTCTTTAACTTTCTGCCAAACTTCTCTCAGCCGCACGGAAAAAAAAAGGCTTCACAGCTCATTTGTTTGTGTTTGACAGCACATCATGAAGTGATCCACACAGTACGTCTCCTCCAGGTCTGGTGATTGCTCTATCGCGACAAAAAAACCAAAAAAAACCAAAAACCTCCAGAAACCAACAAACCGAGCCGCACAAAGACACAGACTGACATAGACACCTCTCATCTATCCAGCTCGCTCGCAACACACCTCGTCCTCACCCCCTGCCTTGCTCCTGTCTCTCTCCTCAATTAGAATAATTACCCCCTGTTCGCTCACACGCTAATCAGTTCATTAAAAACAAAATGGATGAAATTAGCATAGAGAGTGATGGCTGATTTAGCGACTGCCTCAGTGTCATGATCAACAGCGACCCTCCCCACCTTAAAAAACGAGTCTGGAACCTGAGCCAACCTAGATCATCTCGGCGCCACTGATTGCAGCTGCTGTGACGACGCCATTTGCAAAAGGCTGCGATTATCAGCGACGCCGGCGTTTCATGAGTCTTTTTTTTATGCCGGGCTGAAAAATTCTTTCAACTTTAGATAGGAAGACATTGTAGGAAGCTGAGTTAGTCAACTTGAAGAAAGAAGACTCTATTGGATGCAGGTTTTAGATGTGTTTCTGGTACCAGTAGGAGCTTTACTTGGTTGGTTACAGATGCTGTTGACTTCAAAATACTCAGGTAAGCTGTGGCATCAAAATGATTCCAACTTTGGATACTAAGAGGTCTAAAGTTGTTGCAAAAAGTACCACCCATACCATGGAGTACGGTTAGCATTGCTCCAAATCCTAGTTGAAAGTGAAACTCATCTACCCAATTTGCAGTTTCCAATTTTTTGCTCTCCACTCCACTCACATTGAGCTTGTATGAATTACAGCCTTTTCTTAACCAAATCAAAGAAGAGGTTGTACATGACAATCACAGAAAATCAGCAGTTTCTGAAAACCTTTAAGGAGCCAATCATGCCATGTCACTTAAATCACTCATCTTCTCCATTCTGACATCTCAATGTTGCCACTCCGGTGGCAACATCTCAATAAATTTAGTCTTCTGAATTTAAAAGGCTAACTTTACTGAGATGTTGTCGCATGAGTGGCTGGTTCAATATTTGTTTTTAACAATTAAACAAGTGAGTGAAAAATAGTCTGCTGCTAAAGACCAACTATATGTATGTTCACCCAGATCTGTTTTTAGCACTAGTGGCCTTTATTCACATAACTTGACAGGAAGAGCAGAAGACGTGGAAGAACATGCAGTAAATGGCCCGGGGCCGGGAATCAAACCTGGGATAGCTGTGGCCTGTGTGTATGCTGCACTTGTTTTACCACTGAACCATCTGATACCCTCACCTAGATCCGTTTTGACGCAACATCATTGACACATTTCAGTTTGTATTAAAAGTCAGTTTAAAGATGAATTTGTTCGTTCTGAGACTCTTTTCAGTGCTGCTATCATGTCAGTGTCAGACGAATTTGTGTTTACACAACCCTAAAAGGAGGAAAGAGGACAGAAGTCAACTGCCTCACCGTGCCTCTTATATCAACTGTAAAGAAAATACGGTTAAAGAGAGGCAATGTTCAATGATTTTTTTATGTTGTAATCCTGTTGCGTTTTGGCAAGAGTATGTCAAAGCCATTCCAACGTTGCCTCGGGAAACAAGATAAACAGGTAAAAAAGCAACATAAAAAGCCTCCTTTCAGAGCAGAAAGAAGGCAAGCTCCATATATTTCAGCTGTTGCTTCGGGACATCACTGACTCGCAGCTGCTGCGAGCATCACCTAAGTGAAACACAGCAGGTTGCGAAACTCACCATCCAGAGAGGAAAGTCTTTGACCGTCTCTTTTAACTTTTGGTGCTAATAATCGCTATTTGCAAACTGCATCAGTAAATAACCTTACAGCAACACTAGAAAAGCATGAGCACACATTTCATCATCCTGCATACAGGACTGTGAACACATTTGCTGCGAATTACAATATTTTTTTTCTCCTCTGCTGTGTCCACTCTTGGTTAGTTCTGCGTTTGTGTTTGCAAGTATTTAAGTGTGAATAATTCAAAGGGGGTGAAAGAGCGAGGGTGAAAGAGCGAGGGTCTCACCGCGGTTGAGTGTCGGGGTGCTGTTTATGTCTCCTGCCATGAATGAAGATTCTGTCTGCTTTCGAACCGTGTCGTTCCACATCCTACGGATTCGACTCTGGGGGCAAAGCAGAGTGCAGTGAGTGGCAGATGACACACATTTGTCCCATTTACATGATTCAGGCCATAAAGCAAAGGTTAACAGGCCAAATTAAATTAGTGTGGTGGCCAGTCCTACTGGTGCGCTGTCAGTCTTCTGTCATTGTTTAGAAAACGGCAATATTCACTTGAGTAAATAACATAAAACTGAAGTAATTTTTTGGACTTAAAGAGGAATGTTCAAGGGTCAGCACACAGCTAGAAACTACAGAAAAGGCCCAAAACGTAGGTGTAGTGATGGACCCAAACTTGAACCTGGAAAGACACATAAAGACAATTACAAAGTCGGCCTTCTATCACCTGAATAACATTTCTAGAATTAAAGGGTTAATATCCCAGCAGATCTTGAGGGACTCATCCATGCGTTTATCTTTAGTCACATTGCAATGCAACCGACTCCACCGGTTTGCATAAAAAGCCCGTCAGAAAGCCTCAGCTCACCCAGAGCTCGTGCTCTCATGAAAACTACAGAAATGGAGAGCATCACCCAAGTTCTAAAGTTCTTACACTGACTCGCTTTAGCTCAGAGAATAGACCTTAAAGTATTTTCTTGTTTTATAAACTAACTTTGGCTTGGCACCAAAACACACTAAACACTTGTTGTTCTTGTAGCAACCTTCCAGATCACTCAGGTCTTCTGGTTCTGTTTTCATTCAAACCAACTTGGCCCTGTGTAAAAGAATAATCACTGTTTTTGTTAAGTCGTGAATTGCCTATTATAACCAAAGAGTTTTTTGGTTCAATTTCACTAGCCTCACACTGGCCTGGTTACTCTCTGACCTGTATAATCAAAAAATCACATTAACAAAACCTTTCTGACAGACTCATTGCCAGCTATTGTAAATGCTTGCTGCCAGGGGTGGCACAACCTGTTATTAAGTTTAGAGGGCAATTACATTTTCACATAGGGCCGGACTGGTTCGACGTTTTTTTCCCTTAAGAAATCAAATAACCATTTAAAAGCTCAGGCTTGTGTTTACTCAGGTTACTTTTGTGTAACTCTGATGATTTGTTAAATTTAAATCTGTAAGGTAAAAAATACGGCACTGAATGTTTTCCATGTTGACTCCATATGCATCCAGAGGACACATATTATATACAGTAAGCTGTGGCTAGATTTTTGTAAATCAGTGTGATAGCTGTAATCAACTCCAGGAGGCTTTGTGTGATCTACAAAGAACAATAGACAAGCATGTCAGACAAAAGAAATTCGGGCGTGGGGTAAAGAGGCGTGCAACTTTGCCACATTATCATGGTGGGTTAATGAGCTCGCGATGCGCAAGATGTGATTGCAGTAGCTGATACAATTGTTGCATGTTATTACATTTTGGAAACGCTTGTTTGTTGATTGTAAAGAATACTCGGCCATGTTTGTTTGTGTCTCATGTGTCTCTCCAAAGATCACAGCATGAACAGGATTTCAGCAACTCCTCTGTGATGGTTTCTGCATCTATATAAATACACGAGCTTCTAAAGATATCTTTACAAATGAGTCATCTCGGATGTACAGCACTGATCTGCCAACACTTTCCGGAAAGGTTGCAGTCAAACTTTCAAAACAAATTGTGAATATGCAGGCGGATGAAACAGGATTGTTTATTTGTAATGATGCAAATGGTGATGTAACACTCTTCATTCCCCTGTCCTACAGAACAATGTGTCATTTATGTCTTGATTGTGGTTTATAAGTGAGTGGAAAAAGTAAGTTATTCTCCAGAAAACAATCTCTGAATCATAAGTTTTGGTAAATAATCAAACTTCTGTAACACTTTATGCTTCCAAATCTTACATAAGAGAGCTATCGCTCTTTTTTTAGCAATATTCTTACATAGCCACCAATAGTCATATGAATAATTTGTTTTTCCTTTATACTCCACAGAAAAAAAAACAACAAACAAATAGATGTGAAGTCATTTTGCAGCAAAGACAGATTTCCTTCCGATTTCCTCAATGGGAAACACACAATTTGATTATCCAAAAGGTGCGTAAAGACGAGCGTCTGCGTGGTTTTGTGAGCGAGTCTGTCTTGTCTGCACCTGTCTGTGGGCAGCTGCATGGCGAGCTTGGCTGCCGCTGTAGTAGCGGTTGTTGGCGCGCAGGCCGGAGTTCTTCAGGGAGCCGTGGGAGCTGCTGGTGGAGGAGCGGCTGCAACAGTAGGAGTGACGCAGACATTTACTGTACTCCTTATGGACCTGCGAGAAGGAATAAAAACAACACCGGCGAGGTGAGCGGGGTTGAAGGAATGATTCATAAACTGAGAAATATAGTTTCAATAGGCTGAATGCAAGCTGGGTATTTCATTCAGCAATTTAAAAATGTACCAAATGCAATGCATCTAAGCAGGCATGATGAATTTTAATTACATATATTACACTGGACTTAAGAGTTTCTTTAGATAATTATTAATTAAAGTACCCTGTTATTATGGAGGCTCTAGTTGAATGAAGTGATACTAAACTTGCACTTCTTACTAAAATAAAAAAATATATATATATTGCATGTTCATTATGCAATCAGTGTCAAGATCGTTATACTGCTTTGCAAAAGCATTCGAACCCATTTAACATTTCCACTTCACAACCACACACTTTTATTTTATTTTTTTATTATTTCATGTTATGACCTGCACAAAGTAATTCATAATTCATAAGTGGAAGAACCACCTTTCGATGCAAAACAGCTGCAAGTCATTTCAGGTATCTTTTTAGCAGCTTGGTATTTTTAAAAACAGACTTGTTTGTCGTTTTCTTTCTAAAACAGACTCAGCATGATGCTGCCACCATTATGCTTCAACACAGGGATGGTGTGACGTTCAGTGTAAGTTTTCTACATTTCGTTTTTGTCTCATCTGACCAGCGCAACCGTTACAGCACGATTGTTGTGTTCACTGGATGGCTTGGGCGAAACTGTAATAAGGACAGAAACGGGATTTATTTGAGGCCAGATTTATGGAGTACGTGATAAACACTTGTCCTTTTGACAGATTTCTTGGTGTTTATACTAATGCTTGCTGATGTTCTCCACAGAATCAAGTTACTGACAATAGGTGACTTCTGAAGGATTTTATTTTGTATAATTATTACTTGAGTATCAAAGTGGAGGAGGATAAATACAAATTGTCACAACACTTTTGTATTCGTAAAACACTTAGCTGACAACCAGTATATAAAATCTTTCATTCATTTCACATTAATGCCCTTATAAGTAGGTCTATGATGTAACAATTCCAACAACATGCAAAACATGAACACATTTAAGGCAGATGGATATTTTTACTAGACTTTAAGCGATTTGTTTTGCTACCTTCTTCTGCAGTGCACAGTGGAAGATGAAGATGAACATTCCCTGGAAGGCATTGAAGGTGGTGAACAGGTAGGCCATGATTACTGTGTTCTCATTAATAAAGAGGAGGCCAAAAGCCCATGTTAGCCCAAGCAAGAACAGCAGCGCAATGGCCCCGAGAGCCCATGACCTGAGAGAATTGGACAAAAAAAAAAAAAAAAACGGAAAATAAGAGCTCATCTTAGGGTGGTGTTCAACAGAAAAACTGATTCAGGTTATTTAATAACTAGAACTAACTTTATGTTATCCAGACGACTCGAATCTGGCTTGAGTGCTGACGAATTGCGAATCATTTTATGGAGCGTGATCATGAGGAAAATGAGGTTGAGCTACAAACACACGATAAAAGAAGTTAACAAATCCCGTCCGCAAATGTATTTGCATTGTTTAGTTTCCCAAAATCAAAGGACCTCTCCATGAGTACTCTTCATTTGAAAAACTGAGGTGTAAAGAATAGTGTTTGACAAGCTAATACCATAATAACAAATGACACGGGTCCAATGAAGCTCCAGATGAAGTAGTTATCCACTCGCAGCCAGCATCTGGAGTGGCACAGAGGAGAGAGTTATGTGCGGCTAAGCTCAGGAACAAACATACAGACACACCAAGTCATGTGCACGCATAAAAAAAAAAAAAAAAAAACAAACACACACGCACCTACACGCACACACACACACACACACACACACATGCGCACATTACATCCCTGTCTCAGCGGATTATGTTATAAAGGCTAATAATCGGGCTTCGGCTAAGTGTACTCAGAAAACACGGTCTGTGGGGAGGCACGAGAGCCACTCACACAGCACTGCATATTACATTTCCAGCTGGGGGAATAACATAATCCTACTTCTCAATCTGCAGGTGCAAAAGGCCTGTCTTCACACGTACGCTTTCTTGGTCCCATAGCTCCTGTAGTCTATGGCTGCAGAGATGCCCACCACCAGCGCGGGGAAGCAGTAGCCGCACAGATAGTAGTACTTTTTGCGCGAGTACTCGCTCTCAAAGACCTCCACGAGCATGAGATAGAGTTGCACACCCTCCAGACACATCCAGGAGAAGGCAGCCAAGAAGAAAAAATGGAGAAGGCCAGCAAAGATGGGACAGACGATCTGAGGGCAGCGATAAGGAAGAAGGATGACAGAAGAGAAGAGGAGTGAAAGGAAAAAAAAAAAAATTAGGACGAAGTAAGAGGAATCATTGAGGTTAAGACATTTAACCAAGCGAAAAACAGGGAGAGGACAGAACAGGGTCACTATCAGGTACCGAACACGAAAAAGGGGGGAAAAAAAGAAAAGCTGCCCCTCGGTGACTGGTGCTCTGCATATCATTGAGGGGTAATTTATTACCTTGTCTAGTAAAGGTTTTATAGAGTAAATTAATGACACAATGCCTCAGCTTCAGTTTCACAGCAATTCAGTGGGAAAAAAAAGTTTGTAAAATCACCTGAGTTGTGCTGTAAATGTCATTCTCAAGTTAATTATGCATAGAAACTAACCTGACCTTTTGACTCTGTCTCATTTACAACATATAAGCAAGTAAATTGAGTTCTAAAGGAGGCTTCATAGCATAAAAAAAAAGGACACGCGCTTAATTACCAAGGGGGGGGGGGCGGACAACAAAATCATGCGTAAAAATGTATACAAAGGAGGCGAGGGAGGAGGTTCTTTGGCTGAAAAACTCACGTGATATTCCGTCTTGTCGATACCGATGAGGAAAAGCAGCTCGGCGATAAAGAGGTTGATGCAGAGGTTCTTGTGGATTGTATTGCGGTCAGTCTGCAGACCCCGCAGGAAGCAGAAAGTGGAGATGCAGATGGCCAGACACACCAAGGAGATGACGATGCCCACCCAGGTGATGACGAACAGGATGAGTTCGTGCATCCGACCCTAGCGGATTAAAAAGCGACAGAGAAAATAAACAGGTGTAAGGAGTGTTGAAAGGAAAACGGTGGGGGTGTGGGATTAGACACAAACAATTTCCCCGTGTCAAAAAAAAAAAAAAAAAAAAAAACCCCAAAAAAAAAAAAAATTTTGGGAAGGAAAAAAGGGGGGCAAAAAGAAAAGCAGAAAAAA
>NW_015112816.1:82064-101711 GCF_001443285.1 Poecilia latipinna
AGGGGGTTTTAAAAGGAAAAGGGGGGGGGTGGGGGTTAAACCCAAAAAAATTCCCCCGGGTAAAAAAAAAAAAAAAAAAAAAACTCCAGAAAAAAACAGAATGTTGTGAAGGAAGAATAGTGGGACAGAAGATAAGCAGCAGAAACAAAAGAGGGAAGGATGGAAAAAAGGGGGTAGGGAAGAGAAAGAGCCAAATTGCCTTATTTAATATTTGTAAATATATGCACAGAGCTAAAATGTGAAGACAAAAGACAAGACGTTCTGAAAAAAACATGACATTTAAATCCATGTGAATGTCAGCTAGAAGTAGTGGGACATGAATTTGTAAGCTGTTGCCTCCCTGAATGTCAGCGTGAAAGAAGAAAAAGACAAAATTCAAAACAAAGAGCCTGTCAGCCTTGAGAAGGGAACATTATTGTGCATGTGTGTGTGAGGGTGTGTGAGGGTTTGTCAGTGAGTGAGCGCTAATGCTCACGCGAGCGAATGTCGGCATAAATTAACCCACTTCCATCTTAAATGTGTGTCTGCGTGCCACGCCCTCGCCGCCTTACGTCCGCCTCGTGGTGAGCCATTAGCACGGCGAAGTTGGTGAGGTGGCTGCAGGAGCACGTGGTGTGTGTGCCGTTGGTGTCCAGCAGCCTGCAGCCCTGCGACGACCACTGGCCCGTCATGGAGCGCTCAGAGTAGTTCCAAAACGAGCAATTAGGAGTGTAGTAATTCTTGTTCTGCAGAAAAGATGGTCATCGAATGTGTTAAAACATTAAAAAGATGATTTTAAATGACGGTTTTAAATAAGGGCAATTATCCAAGACAGCCACCTCCAACAGTATGCAAAAAAATAAACCTAATAACTGGTTGTGTCACCCGCTGGCTGCAACGATGCTATCAAGTGTTTGTGATAACCGGTAATGAGGGTTTTACATCTCTGCGCAGGAATTCTGTCTCACTCCTCTTTTGCAGGACAATTTTAATTTAGCCACAACAAAGAGTTTTAAAACATGAACAGGTGTGTTTGAAGTCAATCAAAATTGAAGCCAATTTTGATTGACTTTGGCTGAGCCCCTCGCAAAAATTTTTATTTTTCCTTTTTTTTTTTGAGACACTCAAATGTGAACTTGCTGGCATGGTTTGGATTCTTGTTTGACTGTCGGAGTGTAGGAGTGTTAGTTTTACCTCAGATATAAAGACATGCAAACTTTAAAAAAATTTGGTCTTGTGAGATAACGTTTTATGGTTTTCCAGGCATATTTTTGCTCTCTCTCTTCTTTTTTGACTTTTAAACAAACATGGATGTTAAACGAAGCAAATAAGGTCTCCAAAGCTTTACATGTTTTTGTTGAGTCACCTGTAAGCTTTTAATTTGGTAGGTCACAGTTCACAAAGCTTTCTCCTTTTTGTGGTTGGCTGAAGTCCCAAATTTTAAAAAATGACTTTGCAAATATTCCGGACTGATGTGAATGAGTTTGGGTCTCATCTCTTCTTAAATGTCTCAGATCATGGCAAAATGTTTTGCCGTTTGGGATTTGTAATCCTACTTCATGTCTAACATGTTCTATTTGAATAATATTTTAGTAATCAGGCCTGAATGTGGCCAGTGAAATTGAACTCAGCTTCCATAACAGTTAATTCATAATTTAACAAGGACAAAAGTCCAGAATGATCTGAGTAACATTTCTTCTGCAATACATGAAAACAGCATTTGAAAACTTCAGCTTTTGTTTGACGACTTAAAACCATTTAAATACGACCCCCCCCCCCCCCAAAAAAAAAAAAAAAAAAAAAAAAAAATAAGAAATAACACTACCTGAAGATGTTTGAGTGTGAAGATGACCGGCTGAGTCAGAAACACTCTGCTGGACTCTTTGTTGATGGAGGCGGCGATTACATGGGAGTTGACCGCCAGTCGCTTCCTCTCATAGTTCGGTCCCTCCATTTCTATTTTCACCGTAGCATTCTCAGTGGACAGGAAAGACCCCAAATTTTTGTACAGAATGAACACCACTTTTACTTGTCCTGCAAAAGATTACGTGACAGAGCAAGAATTTAATAATAAGGTATGAAAAAGACCACAGTTATTTAAGAAGGGGAGCTGCACGAAACCATGAGGGAGGGAGTAAAATAGAGTAACGAGGGCATGATATGGAAACAGCAGCAAAAATGGCAGAGACGGAGAGCAGAGAGTGACGGAGTGAGTGAAAGGGAGATGGAGAGAGGGAGTTAGTGAAGGTTAGAATGATGGTAAGGACCGTTTCATTTTGACTGGTGCAAGAGAGCGAGATTTAATGTGGAGGGCAATGGAACATTCATCCCTCAAGCATTCACAGATCTCTTATTATTCCATATGAATATTTCATGTGGGTTTGTTTCAATCATTCTAATCTCGTTCCCACTGCAGAGCCTAGCGGAGGCAGAAAACAGAGGGAGGGCAGGGGTGGGGGGGTGGCTGCTGAAAGAGGAAGGGAGAGAGAAAGGATGATGCGGTGGGAAGGGGGGAGGTGGAAACAAGAGAGATGTGACACGGGGATAAGATGGTGGAAAGACTAAGCAAGGCAATGAGGAAAAGAAAGGAGAGAGAGTGCTGAGATAGCCGTGCCAGGCTGGGGCCGATTGTAATCTACACGCCTCCCCAGCTATTCTATTAAGAACTGCTGTTAAGAAACCATCAAGAAAAGAAATTGTCTCAGCGCTTCTGTTAATCTGATTAGGCTGTTATTATGAACCAATAACTTAGTCAACTGCATGCAGATTGTTTCGAGATTGCGCAAAAATGCAAATGAAAACATAAGCGCGCTGTCCTTAGCAGGAGAGCGCGGTCTTTCGGACGTAGGGGGCGAGGAAGTGGAGGGGCGAGGGCTGCTGACCGTTCCGGCTGTACTGCTTGATGGTGGAGGCTGAAAGCTGGATGGTGCTGTCGCTGGCGTAATTCTGCGGGAACGACAAATCCTGAAGGTCCATCTCCGTGTTGACGACGTGCACCTCCAGATCTGGCGGTGAAAAGACAGAGACGTGAACCCGAGGCAGAGCTTCACCCGGTGGATCGGAGTCCGTCACGTCACTGTCCACAGCACAAGCAAAACTTTTCGCTCACCGACGCTGGGCGCTCGGTCGGAGAAGCGGTTCCCGTACATGTTGTTGGCCAGGAGGAAAGCTCCTTTTTCCAGGACGTCCAGGAGCATGGTGGCGGTGTGGGCCTGCTCTGTGCTGTTCATGTCCTGCCAAGAGTCCAGCGCCTCAGGACGGAGCAAGTTGTCCACCGTCTGAACAACCGCCTGGAGTAGAAACATGTCATATTATCACAAATGTCTTATTTTAGTTATATGAGGAGTTACAAAAGTCAACATTTAGAAGATTGTTCCTGATTAGCTGATAGGACTAAATGTAAAACAACAAGAAGGTCATAGTGAACTACAAGTAACTACTGGTGACCAGAACAAGATAATTGGGGTCAATTACAAAAGAGTTTTTTTCTGACTCATATTCTAATACATATCTTTTTACTGATCTAGTGCCCAATACTTGTACACTAACAGCTCACATTGTCAATGATAGTATTCATGTGGAAATTGGTTCTAAGAGAACACTAATTTCTATATCCTTGGGCCGTTTCATATTGGCGTCAGAGAAAGAAGCAGAAAGTTAGAGATCAACAAATAACAGAACATTTCATTGATGCTCTGCTTGATCCTTTTGAACAGTCCAGACTCATCTGTCATCTGTGAGGAAATCTCAGCGTCAAGGTAAGAATCTACTAAATCCGTAATTTAACCTTTAACATTTAACAAACAGATCCACGCAGGAGTGTTTTGTTTGTCTTCTGCATTCATTTTGTGGGTATTTTACTACTTTAGTGAGGAACTTTGAGGATTGGTATCCAAACATACCAATGCTGGTCGTGGAGGAAAGTGTTGACTTTCAGAACATAATTCTTTCATTTTACTGTAAGTTGACATTAATGCAGTTCATTTCTCAATTTACGCAGTATAAATTATCTTGATTTAACAATTGGTAAAGATCTGCTGGGGAGGGAATGGTGAACTGAATCAATCAGAACATGTGATTGATACATCTCTACAGTAACGACAGTAATGATTATTACTTCTCGGTTTTGCGTCACTTCATATCCAATTCAGAGTAAGCCTAATTCTGGATGACTAATTATCAGGCAGTCGCTCATTAACACTGTTTTTAAGAGCCTAACTCTTGTCTCAGGAAGTGCTATTAGCTGTTAATTACCTATCATTAATTACCAGTTTGCTCCTGAATTTGCTTATCAGTGTCTTTGTAATGATTTATTTTGTGTATTAAATGATGCAGTCCAAACATGTTTGATAAGATATTTAACTTACAAATTTACTATAATTATTTCCTATAAGCTTACCAGGCTCCTGCAATAAATTTGTTATTATGCCATGTCAGACATATTACCATTCTATTTCACACTTACAATTCATTTAATGGCAATTCTGATGGTTGTATCAGCTATCCAATTTATTGGAGTAGTCTGCTTGATGAATCATGTAATTCTCTTGCTCAGACCTCTCAAAATGAAGGATAGACTGCTGTGTGGAATAAAGAGCACTGCCGTTAAGAAAACGAATCAAGCATCAGAATGCACTCCATTCGTGGCAGAGGAAAAAGGC
Source organism: Poecilia latipinna (assembly GCF_001443285.1). NCBI lineage: Eukaryota > Metazoa > Chordata > Actinopteri > Cyprinodontiformes > Poeciliidae > Poecilia > Poecilia latipinna. The sequence goes on from NW_015112816.1 coordinate 86,705, forward strand.
TGAGGATGTTTGTATGTTATCCTTGGATCAGCGGTTATTATGCAAAGCTACCTTGCGGCAAGTGACACAAAGTAATAGCCCTGTAACATTCGGCGCCGCATGCTTCGCATTCATCCTGCACAAACGGGGACCATAAGACGTGGGGGTCATATTACAGCAGGATGCAGAGAGGTCAAGGCGCATAAAAGAGTGGCTGCTGCAGAATGCTGCATTTTATCATTACAAAGCAGCACACACAATGCTTTTTCTTGATATTAGATAAGAGCTCTCCCAGAGCCAAAGATATTGCATACATATTGAAAACGTGAAGAAGGGTGTCATAAGACAAACTGTTGCTTTTCATGGTGTAGTCAAATTAGATTTTCTCCAAGCGACAGATATTGTACCTTATTGTGCAAGATGATGAGGCCAAGGCTGATATTAAACATACACCTTAAGCTCCATCACAGCTCAGCAGGATTATGCTGCAGGCAGACGAGTTCTTTATGAAGTGACACAATTTTACAAATATACATAACAATAACACCAGTAGTAAATAATAATAATAATAATAATAATAATATACAGAGTAAGTTATTTTAATGTGTGGAATACATTTAATCGCAGTGAATGCTGTCTGTCCTTCAGCACGAACCAGAGGTTTTGTAAGTGATTATCCCAAAGACAGGACATTAATTCTGCTGTGGAGCCTGAGGAATTTCATCCACACAAACCCGGCCTGCTCCAGCGTTTAATCTTGTCTCAGTTATTCAAAGTCCCAGAACAGTTTGATTCCAGGCACTTAAAGAAGACAGATAAAAGAAAAACGCCTACCTGGATGTACGCCCGACAATTCTGCTCCCGTTTCTGAAACTGGAGAGAAGAAAACAAAGCATGGATTTATTCGACTGAAAAAAAAAAAATATAAAAAAGGAAAGATATTAAAATGTTTCATAGTCCACGCAGTAAAGAAGAACCAGTACGCTGCTGTCTAATGTTTGATTTGTGCGCGTGTCCAATTACGCCTTCTTGTACCTTATTGTAGTTTCGTCCAGCTGATTCTTTATTTCTGGGCTTCAGGGCTTGAAGCTGGGCGTCCAGTATGTCCAGCAGCTGCTCAATCAGCCGGACGGTTGAACTAATATCACCGGCTTGGATCCGGCCTCGCGTGTGGTTCACCAGCTCACTGGCTATGTTAGGAGCATTCTCCCCACTCTTTATCTACAGGAAAAAAAAAAAAAAGGAAATATTCCAATTTATTTGCAAATCCCACACACAGAATTCCCTCTAATATTAGGTGGTTTTGTGTCCTTGTAAATAAAGACAGACCGTGCAGAACGCACCATGAAGTTTTTGTAATTCTTAGACGTTTTTCACCTGCAAATTGCAGTCGCTGCAAACACGCTGCAGCTGCAATTGATTTTTTTCTGGTAAAGTGGATTCTTCCAATGGCAGTTCTTTAAAGGGTGACGCCATTTATCCTTCAAAGCACACACGCACGCACGCTTTAGAAATGTTTCAAGGAAATCCATCAGCAACATGCATGGAGAAATAATTAATATGTCCAATTTAGCTGCTTTGATCACACATGCGGTTTGGATATTTAATTATATCTGAGCTTAAATGCTTGTGGATCAGTGCAAGGCTGTGATGTTTAGTTACTGCGCAGAAGGAAGATACAGTTGAAGGCAGAGATCGATATCTGGAGTGGCCATAGCAAAGCCCTGATCTCACATTTGTGAGCAGGGTTGGAAATTGCAAATGGGAATTCTTAGAAAATGAACGTAAACATCTGAACATAAACATGCCAATAAATTCTCACTTTTATTTATCATTTAGCAAAAAAAAAAAAAAAAAAAACTTATATTCTTACGTGACGGGAAAATTTGTTCTGATTTAAGACCAGACAGAAAAAAGGTTTATGCGTCTTGTTTTACAGTAAATGTGACCCAAACTTTGCAGGAATTGTGAGACTGCAGGAGTTTTTTGGGGCTTTTTTTTTTGGAACAAATGGAGGCTATCGTTAATCTAATTATATTTGTGGGGTGGGGGGCAAAAATCATTATTTAATCACAATGAGCACACGCCTTGTAATAAAAGACCTCTATTTTAATCAAGACAGCCTTGGATATATGTTAATGTTTCATCATGTGTGGACAGGGAAGGTGTCCAGGGGAGAAGGGGAGAAGAAAGGGACGGACCTCTGACCAGGGATGTGGCTCTGGGTCTCACCTTCTGTGCCACCTGGTTGACCCACGGGGAGGTGCAGTTACTCAGGTCAGGACCCCGTGGGTTCCAAATGACCTGGTCCGCCAAACACTGGAACGAAGCGATGCCTGGAGAAAAGGCAGGTAGGAGGAAGACGGGTGGAGGGGAATGGAGAGATAATAAGCATTAGGTGACTGCAATTAAAGGGGACAGTGTGAAGGAGAGGGATGAACAAAGAGAGCTTGTGATAGTTTTTAGCCTAGCGGAATTAATTTTAAATATGCAATACTCAAAGTGTTTGAAGACGAGTACGAAGAAGGAGGAGGGAAGAAGAGGAAAACAGAGAGAGAAATGAGACTGAATGGGAAAAGGTTAAATAAGACGATAAAGACAGTGAACGCAGGAGGAAAGACGGAGGGGAGCCGGAGGGGGGGGGGCTACTGTATTCTTGTGCCTTCACATAATATTTCATCTCTGCACACAGTCACACATAAAGAACATCAGGTATGATTCCTCACTGTCGAATAAAAACACCTGATGGAAGCGTGCGCCTTCCGCAGAATCTCATTTCCACTCTGGTGTTTTTTACTCAGCGCGAGGGTTCAGAGGAAGGACACCATGCAGGGACAGAAGCAGGGGAGGGGTCTGTCTGCTGCTGCTAACACAAATACCCAACATCAAGTCACAAAGACAAGGCGGAGGAGAAGAGGACGGTTACCACATAGGACAAAGAGGGAAGCAAATTGGACGAGCACAGATGATAGAGATAACGGAGCAGCGCTTCGTAGTCATAGCGGGATCATAGCAGATGTGGTTTTGTTTCATCCGCTTCTTTCTCGCGCTCGCCTGCTGATTTTCTTCTTCCTCTATTCAACTTCTCTCGTTTTCTCCTTTATCGATCACAGAACTGATTCATGATGAGCAATTACATCTGCTGCTAATTAAACGTTAAGATAACATTAAAAAAAAAAAAAACCCAACAAAAACAATTCGAGAGGAAGACCGAGTGAGATACCGTTCTTTGTTTGACTTTTCTTTTTTGACGGCTAGATGTCTGACGGTACGGCAAATAACACGGAGGAAAGTGAAGTCCGTGTTGTGTGGCCTTTCATTTCATTATGTGCCACTTTCAATCAGCTCTGTTTCTGTGGGAGATGAGCCTTTCATTTATGGAGGACGAGCTTTTATCTGCGAGTCCTCAGAGACGGCGCGCACTGGTGAGACCAGCATGGGGACAGAAGGAGGTAGCAGTGGAAAAAAAAACAAGCAGGAGAGCACAAACATCCTGACGGCTTGGGAATGTGTGAGAACATATGCGGCACGAGGACTTACAAAGATGGAATATATGCATTATGGGAAGATTTAAAACAGAAGTGTGCAGGCACATGCAGTGCCTTGCAAAAGCATACATGCCCTGTTGAAACCACAAGCTTTAATGGAACATCATAAGGATCGTATGTGACACACCAGCTCAAAGTATAAATCTGATAAGTGTTTATTGCTATTTTATACACTTTGGAGCTGAATTCTGTAAGAAAACTAGAAGCTGCAAAATGCATTAATCACCTTCCAGCTGAATAACACCCAAGATATACAGCCAGGACCACAACAAAATGGTTTAGATCAATCATCACATATTACAATGACCCAACTAGGCCCAAATGAAGTTTTGTTGCAAGAAAAAGTGAGGTCAGCTGTCTTTCTCTAACCTAACTCAGCTTGAAAAACAAAATAAAAATAAAAATAAAAATTTAGAATTGCTGAATATAGATGCATGACCCACTTTTCAGATATTAATTTGTGGGGAAATTTTGAGAACCTGTATCCTTCTGCTGCACAATTATTATCCACCTTGTATTGGTCTATAAAATCCCAGTTAAATACAATGAAGTTAAGAATGCCTTTGCAAGGCACTACATGCGATACGAGTGCATTTTAAACAGAAGAGCTACATGCTAATATCCTCACCCAGAGATCCTTTAGGACAGGGTCGGTCCACAGTTTCCCCTCGCTGAGTGGTCGGCCACTGGATTCCCCGAATGAGCTTAGTCTCACAAAAATACCGATCTGGGCCTTGAGGAGCAGGAGGAGGAGGTGGCCGGCGAGTGATAGGTACGGTGGCTGTGATTGGACGCAGATCTGGATGCTTGTTAATGGAGCCGATTGGGCGTGAGGTGGGAGCCAGAGGTCGTACGGTAGAGGGACTCGCACTGGAGGTGAACGATCTTGATGGTGGAGTAGGGGTCACTTGGGTGGTGGTCAGAGGCCCTGAGAGTAAATTGAGTGGTAACAGAGAGTTTGCATCATAATAGAGGCTGTTGAGCATGTGTGAGAAATCAAACAACAGATTATACATAAAATAAATTAAGAAACGAAGGACATATGAATATAAGACGTTCCTCAGAAGCTTAGTTCAAAAAGTAGTTGCTCCGTAATCGGGGTGACAAACAATTTTTTAAGCCTCTCAAAGAAACTCTGGGGAGCAGAAAGGAGGCGCCGGGGAGGACAGCATCATTACAATTCAGAGATAAATTAACAATTTATCAAATGCATCAGAGAAGTCACCATCACTAACAACCAAACCTAATGTGAAGATGAAAGCAACACATCACAACTACAAAATCCTAGCAGATCAAACACAGTCAGCGTGCGGCTCTGCGAGCGCTGCCGCCTGCTCGTCTCCACCTCGTTTCTCTCTGCGCCTAATCTCAGCTTCTTGCCCGTCTGTACGCAGCTCAGACTTGCAGCACATCGCAGTCGTCCCCTCGCACGGATGAACTGCCGAAGAGCAGCATGCCACACCCTTTTTGACATTCCAGTTGATCAGGTGATGATGACTTTTTCATTATTCATGACACTCAACTTGATGTGAGGTGCCGCGGCAGTCGTATGAGGGAAAAAAAGCTATTCCATATTATTATTAACACGCTGGAGGATAATTTGCAATCTGAAGCCCTCGAAATTCAAAGAAGCACATCTTACATGCGCCATCTGAAGAGTTTCTCAGATCAAGAGAAATAGCATGCGGTGGAGACTAAAATATTTAAGCTGTTGCTGAAAGAGCGTTTTACAAATTTGAGCAAAGTGTCTGCGAGACAAAGCATAAGTTCCTGGTTAACGACTCCATCATAGCACATTATGTCACCGTATGCTTTCCTTGGAATCACTGCTCACCAGTGGTGGGGTCCGGTGGCCCGAATTCGAGCGGGTAGCGCAGCACGTTATAGTTATTCCAGACATACAGCTGGTTGTCTCGAGGGTTGTAGTCCACCGAGGAGATGTACTGGTAGGGGTTCGGAAAAGCGATGTTGACCGGCTCCTCGCGCGCATGATTGGTGTTGTAGGCATACATCACCAGGTCTCCGCCTGCTTCACTGTCATCGTCCTGGTAGACTGAGCGCACCGCGTACAGAACGCCACAGGCCATGAAGGCGTTGGACGCCATCCTCTTGTCGAAGCTCGTCTCCCAGGTGCCTTCAAAGCGTAGTGTGTAAGGGTTAACCTGCGGGTGAAGAGAAAATGAAAACGACTAAGTAGTTGTTCAGAGAGCTTTAACACAAAGAAGTATCTTATTGTGATATGAAAGGAAAAGGCATTGAACTTTTAGGATTTCACATTTAAAAATCTACAGACCGTGTCTATGTAGCTACCCAGTTTGAGGCAATACTTTGTGAAACCACCTTTTTTCTGCAATTCCATCTCCAGAGTTTGAGATGTGTCCAGTTTGCACATATAAAGATTAAAATGTTTGCCAACTCTCTTTCCAAAATAACTCAATCTCAGTAAGCTTAAACTTTTGCCACAGGTTAGTGATTTATTTGTTTGAGCTCTTTAGGAGATAAGACTTATATGTTTTAAAACAAACAAATTAAATAACAACTGATATTAAAATAGTAATATATACTAAACCAACTCTTCACGGAGGGATCCCATTTTGAGATTATTTTGCAAACAAAGAAAAAGCGATGCATCCTGGTATTATCGAGGACGACGCACATCTTTTTAGGTCATAATATCTCCAAAGTCAGAATGATTTGTTTTGTAGACGAGATGCAATGTAAAATAAATCAAATACTAATCTTGCTAGCAAAGATATTTCTTCATATGATGGGATTTACAATGTGACCCAAAATATTTCTGATTATATTTATACTGCTCTTTTTTATCAGACAGCAGCCTCTCCTGATCTCATCTGTCGGTGCGGGCTTGTAATCTCAGAGAAAGTTACTCCTCCGTATTGACGATTCGCTGGACCACTCGGATGAGATTTCTGGATAATCTAATCCTGCATTTGCAATCCATATCCCTTTCCCCGCGGTGCACCACTGGTCTCCCACCTGGCTGACCACCAGTCGTCCGTTGTTGGATTCGGTGGCGTATATCACCCAGAGGCCGTTCTCGTCCACGGCGAGGTCAATGTCCGACTTCCCCCCCCAGCGGTACGGCGACGTGTCGTGATAGTTGGCGTTTGTGACAATGGCTTCACCGCTTTTGATGCGTGTACGCAGGTCATACTTGACAATGTTTCTTGTGCGTTCTTTGTTGTAAAATACTGCACCGTCATAGACTACGAAGCCTGTGCCATCGACTCTGTTTGGTAACCTGCAAAAAAGGAAAGTAGAAAAAAGAGAGACAAAGATGATTAGCAAACCAATGTATGTGGCGCAGAACAATGCAGAAGCCGCAGTGGGGCCATTCTGATATCCCTACCCATATCCACATCAAAAGCCAATGAATCGATACAGCAACAGATGCCATTTGATCATCCAAGGCAGTGGGAGATTCACTCACTTGTAGGTAGTCGTGGCTCTGTTCTGTTTAAAGTCTTCCCAGGAGGCATACTCATACAGCATGTCAGTGCGATAAGGGGTCCAGGGCATGACATACAGACGATCCCCAGACTGCAGAGGGTCCTTACACCATGCCCCCGCCTGGTGCTCTGCCTCCTGCTGAGAGCTGGGCACCTGCACCCGCAGCAACGTCCCGGGGCACACAAAAACTGGAGAGGAGCAGTAGCATAACAAACAAAAAAAAAAAAAAAAAAAAGAATGAGGGAAAAATTAAAACAAAGCATAGCAATAATGACAGTTATCATGAAGATGGTAGGTGAGGAAGAGAGAGAAAAGAAATTGGGGGGAAAAGACCAGAATATGAAGCAGGAGAAAGAGATTGTGAAGGCTAAAGAGAAAGCTCTGAGTAGATAAAAGCAAGTATAGAAATGAAAAGACTATAGAATAGCTGGAGAATGGGTGAGAGAGATGGAAATAGGTGGTGAACATTATCAGATTTGAAATGAGGGAACACATAAAAGCTCATTTGAAGAACTTGAGCATTGTGTTCGAAAAACATTTGAATATGATGAATGGGAGATTTCTGGCTGCAGTCGCCGCTTAGATGTAGTCGCTAATTTAATTTATCTTGGCCTACTTTTTATTTGATTGTGCATTTTCTCTTTCAAAAGGCCTTTGCTTCTTTGCTCTGCACCTGGGTGTTAGAAAAAAAAATATTGTGGAGATTGTTTTATTAGAACTCAAATTTGGATCTCAGTCAAGAGTAATGCCTCCAAGACAACCCCCCCCCCCCACCCAAAACTCATTCTGGGGTAAAGATGTGAGGTTGCATTAGCTTCCCCTTCCTCTGCAACTGCGACTCAGCTTCACACACAAACAACATTCCCACTCGCAAACAGACACTGAAGCTCAACAAAAAAGTTGGAGAATCCATCCAACAAATAAGACGCATATACACACTGCACAGAGACGTCGTCTATTTTGGACTGGTGGAGGTCATCCACTGGGGACTTGTGTAAATTGGCTGTCTGATGTTGTGCGTCCCTGAGTGCCAGAGATGCTGCCAAGGGATCCAACGGGCGTGTCAGGTTATCTATGAGCAAACCTGTGGGCATCCACAGCACTCTGACATCACAGAGGTCCCAGCAACAGAAAGTAGTGAGGGTCAAGGGAGTAGCAGAATTGGAAGCATTACAGAATAAAACAGCTGAATGGTCCCCATGTATTCCATTACCAGTTTATCTGCGTGTCTCGGGGGCTCACGGTTGCAGCAGAACCAGACACCTGCTGGTCACCTCATGACTGAACGCATCCCTGAACTAATTAGACACTGCAGGGACATTTGGACGCAGACAGCACAAACGAAATCGCAAGCAGACTGTTGCCATTCACACAGGGATACCACACAAGCATCTCCGCACACAAACCTACACACACACACACGTACAGTACATATCCTGTCAAACTGTAACCGTTTGAGTGATGGATCAGTCTAGGCTCAAACTGTCTTGAATATTGCATGGATTCTGGCAGAGGAGGAGAATCCCAACAGAGAGGATGGAGGAGTAAATCAAGGCTCCCAGAAATCCAGCTTTCTCTTTGTGTTTTCTGCTGCTGCTGCTGCTGGTAGTGGCTGGTGATCTGTGCTGCTCGGTCTCCTAGGAATCAGCCTGTTCTGTCTGAAGGGTCCAACAGGGATTGAGACTGCCAGCCAAACAGGAATCTAATCAGTCAGGCACAAACAAACACTGAATAAAGACTCCTCACGAACAGGAGGCTTGTCATGCTCCATTGTCGAACCAAAATGTTTACTTGAATGTATTGAGACGGGCTAAGGTGTTCGCTCCGAATATGTAATTATGAGTGACTGAAATGTGAAAATTATTAGAGGATTAAATACTTTAAAGAAAGGCTCAAAAGGGTGATTTTGTTTTTCTTTTGCTGAGGATAAAATAAGTGGATAAGTGGAAAACGACCAACACAAGTAGGACACTCCCTGAAAAGTACAATGGTACTGTAAATAGCTAAATAAACAGTAAAAAGGCTTGGTATGTAGGTGACCCATAAACAACACTGTGCCTGAAGGTAGTATGAAGGACACAGAAAAACAAACATACAAGCCTACTTCTCTATCATCAAAGTACTTTATTTCCAATTACCTAAAACAGAAAACACATCTATATTTCTATCAAATGTTTAAATTTAATCTAGGATATAAAATATGTCTTGAAAGCAAAGTGTATTCTGGTGCATAAAGAACATCAAAAAAATAGAAAACCTGAAATACTTTACTATTATAATACTATGTGACATATTGCACCTAACCCCCTTGCCTTGTACCAAACAGGTTGCATTCTGTACTCTTTTGGCCTCATCAGTTCACTAACACAGCAGCCCAGCAGAGACTATCAGCCTTGCTCCTCCACGATCCCCTCCTGTCTTCCTCCACCTCTTCCCCTACAATCATTGCACATTGGTTTATTCTAATGAACTAGTGGCAGGGTTGGATCGGTGTCAAAGGGGCTCATCAGTGGCGTCTAAGCTGTATGCACAGACCTTGAGACTCACACAAACACTCTTATTCACACATTCACATGCCAAACAGAAAGAGTGGCCACGCTTCACATCCTGCAAACCCTGCCTGGGGGGCTTCATTAAGTCTGACCTGCACTCCCCAGCTTTCCCCGGCTGCTTTCCTGTTTACCGGCTCTTCTTGGCTTTCCTTTGCTTCGCCTCCCTCCCAATTGTAACTGTGAAGTGTTTAACAGCAGGAAGCCAGAGGAGCCAAACTCTGGCTGCAGAGACGTATAGTACAAGAGGCTATTATGACCACAGAATGAATGAGGTATTAGGAATAAGGCATTAAGCATTAGGCATAAGTCTTGAGATTAGGCATTATCCTAGTCTGGCTCAAGCAGGTTAGCTTCCATAGAGCCATCTGGGATTATGTGAGATGGATAAATAGATTAATTCCTCTTTGGCTACGGATGGAAATCTTGGAGTCATGATCATTTCAGTGAAGCTATCATGAAGCACACACACAACACTTTTTTTTTTTTTTACCCTAAACCGGCCAAATGACTAATGAAACTTACCTTATCAGGGATTAAAACGCAGGCTGTAGCTATCGTACTCAAGGCTGCCAATTACCACCACACATACTGGGAAATGCTGCCGTAATAATTGACTATTTATCTCTGTAATTCCTTTCCCAGGCACAGGTCAGCTTTTACTTGTCAATAAATGAGGCTCCGGTATGAAGCGATGAAAGCCTGAGAACTTTCTTGAAAATGACAGCAAAAACCTCCCATTAGTGTTTAGCATCCATTTGTGATCGACCGGTAAAAGTGAACACTGACAGCTTTCGGCTAAATTTAGACCTTTCATTTTGGCTGTTGCCTGCAGTCCGTGCTGTTTTCAAATTTGATGTGACAGCATCTTGGTGATGGCTAATGCTCCACTTTGATGATCTGAACACCCCCTGCCAATGGTTGGCAGTAGATTTCTTAAGTGCTGTGCTTTTCCTTTTTTTGTTGTTTTTCCTTTTATTTTCGTTCCATCTACAAGAAACTGAGGGTTCTTCTGGCCAATGCGATTGCCCAGTCCAGTCCAGACTGCAGTGGTGCTACTCATAGAACTAACTGCTGTGAGCATGCTGCTCTAATTGAATCCCCAACCTGTTACTGGCATATGCAGTAAGCATTCAGCAGGGGGCAGAATGGAGCATGTCAAGCTAACCTGCATCCATGCTTGGACAGTTAATGGGCGTGCATGAGTGCATGGTGTTCTTCTGATGGCCTGTGCTGGAATTCGTTCACGGATTGGTGTGTTTACGTGTATCTTGATGTTGATTAATGTGGTGCGTCTGTGTTGCATGCATGTTTGCAGTTTAGAGACACAGAAAAGAAGAAGTAGAGAAGAAAGCAGTAAGAGGAATGTAAGAATGTTCTGTTGTGTACAAAAAAGAAGAGAAGGAGGAGTGGAGCAAAAGAGAGTAAATAGGTTATTTCCTGTGAAATCAGAATTAGGAGTGAGTTAATTTGCTGAGGAGTGATAAAGAGTGACAGAAGAAGAGAGATATTTAAGGAAAGAAAGGGGGTGGGGGGATCCCCATTGTGTTTCCTCTTCCTTTTAGACTATACTGGGTCAGGTCTTAGGAGTAAAATCACAATACAGCATAAACATAAACAGACATACACTCTGGTACACACACATTCTTAGACAATGCATGCAAGAACACGCCGTCCAGATGCCGGAAGAGGCGAGTTTTAAAGCTTTATCAACCCAAACATTCACCCCAGAGAATACCCTTAACTGAGACCAAAAGCAGACAGCAACAGAAAACAGAATCCTCTGAAATCAAAAATGTTATCTACCTCTGTGTGAAGCTGAGTCTGAATGTCATGAAAGTTGATAGGGACATGGCTACTGGGTGAAGATACAGACAACAACAGAGGAGCGCACTGTATTCTGGATGAGGCTTGAGCATCAACAAGCCTTCCTGTTTGTAACGTTAGCTTCCTCCTCTCCTCACTCCTGCTCCGAGTCTTCCAGAGATTCTGTGTTTGCAGAGAGTCTCCTAAACTGGCTGTGTTTCGTATTCATCTCCAATTCATCTGCACCTGCTTCACTCGCTCGTTCGCCTCTCTCTTCCCCTGACTTTAAAATTGTAATGACTTTTTACATGTACAGTGTGCACCCCCTCCCTCATCTCCCTACGTCAGAAAATGGGTGTACGCTCTGCCGTGGTCACATGACTGTGCTTGTGTGTGGTGGGTCATTCCTAATGAGGGGATGCTGCCAGACTCCTCGTCTCTATAGCAACTGTGTGTTCTCTCTCTTTTTTTTTCCATTCACAGCCATTCTTTGTATTTTTTTTTCTGTCACACAGTACTCTGTTTTCTCGCTTATTCCCTCGCACTTTTTGAAATGACACATAGAAAGCCTTTTATTTGAGGCATTGCTTTGTTCTGCATGTTCCCTCATCCAAACTCTTTATTATAATACAGAGTTTGTCAACAGTGTCCTAATACTGATTCAATTTCTTGCCTTTTTTGCCTCAGAAATAAACAAATTGAGGCAAGAGAAACACTACTTTGTCCTGCCAGCACTGATAAAAGAGATAGCAGGATGATTTGGGCACTGGTAGACTGTCAGCGAGAAGGGTGAGAAAAGGGACAGAAGAAGTGATGGGATGGGAGAGGCAGCTGTTGGCGGCGTAGCCTTGATATGGACTGACAGCAGGTAGGCTGACAGCAGTTCATTGGATTGTTACATCATAACCAAAAGTTGAACATTATCCCGATACACACTTTGTCATTCCACAAATCAACTAGGAATGGTTAATTTTACAAATAACAGAAAACAAAAGTCATTTAAGCAAATTTAAAAAACAAAACAAAACAAACAAAAAAAAAAAACACTCAACACCAGTGGGGGAATGTCTGAAGATTAATATGGGCTGGAGTGCGGACAAAGGAAAAAAAGGGTTTTCCTTTGAGTGTTAGTGGGAGGAAGCATGGTAAATAAATACAATCAGCTGGGTGAGGTGAAAGCAGGAGGAACAGGGATTTGTAGCTTCCTACTTCACTACAAGCACGGACAGAATGAGCTGAAATAGCCGCTTGCGGTGGGAGAAGAACGTGGAGACGATGATTCATGTTAATAAAAGCCACAAACACAAGAACAGACAAAGGAGTCCATAAACCAGTTGACGACAACTGCAATGAGACTTTAATTGTTCCAGTGTATGGATCCGGCTATATGGCGCAAGGCAGGAGGACAGCTGAGAGGGGCACTGATGTGAGTGAGGGGTTCGGAGACGGTAGAAGGGGCGAGGACCTGGGAGGGGGAGTAGAGGCTCGTTGGGAAGCTAAAAATATCTGCAACTATTGTTGCCTTGACCTTGCACAGGGTCAAGTCTATCTTTTGCACTTTGAGAATCCTGTGATTGAGGTGCTGATTGGAGCTCTTTAAAAGTGCTTTGGCTCGGCTCAGGCAGCATCAGAGAAGCCATTACACGACGCTGAAGGGCTCCCTATAGAGGATACACCTCCCTCCCCCCCAATCCCGCTTCTCTTCTTGGACACAAGAGGAACCAGAAGAGATGGACACTGAAGAAGACAAGGGTTTACGGTGTGAGGGGCTACAAAGGGGCACGTATGCGCTTACAATAAATAAATCAGAAAAGGGGATTGGGTTAAAGAAAGGAGGAGAAAGAGAGGAAAACATCTTCAAAGAGCCTGTGGTCTTTTTTTTGTAATGGCCAGGTGTAATCTGAGAGATAAACCAATTAAGCTGAAGAGAGGGAGAACAAACTCAAAGGGAGGATGGAAAACACAACATAGAAAGATGAGCTGTAAGTAGGTGGGAAGTGGAAGCGAGGTAGTCAAATGTGGTAATTATCATTTCAAAAGAATTAATATGGACAGAATGAGAGAAGGACGCTGAAGTACCTGAAAATGGGATGCTGTTAACAATAATATGAAAGCAAGTTTGTCTAATTACTGAGTTATCCTAACACTACAGTTTCCCTTGAGGTTTCCAAAAACAACAGACTTAATGTTGGTCCTGGAAAATTAAAAAATAGAGGCAAAGAGATACAATATGGAGAAAATGAGCGGTTGAGTAATGTAACTGAAGATGGCGACTGTCTTTTCTCTTAAATCTGCAGGGACAGATCAATCTGGAAAAAGTGTTGGAAAATGTGTTTGTGAAATCTGAATCATGAGGAATATGTATTAGAAAGTGTCTGAGGCAATAGCGGCGAGATGAATCTAAACTTCAGAAATGGATGGACTTGGTGCCAAAGAAAAAGTAATTATGTATGTTGTGTGTAACTTTAGACAGATGTGTGAGGTAATTTTCTCGTTTATCTCTCATAGACACGGGGCTGACCTTCCATTACGCTTTTTTTCGTGTGATAACTGACATGTGTGGGTGTGTTTTGGTATTCAGGGTGTTGTCATCAAAACCAAGGAGGAGATCTAGAGGGATTTTAGAGTTTTGGTTACACGTCAAAGTAGAAAGGAGAGGGAAGAGGAGGCGTTTAGAGATCGAGAAAGAAGAGGAAGGGATATCAACATCAAACATGACCACTACACAGGGTGCAGGGTTAGGAAGGAATATGGGGGGAGGAGAGGTAGAGGGGAGTAGGAGAAGGAAGAGGGAGGAAGGGGCGAACTGTGGTTGTTATGTTCATTGTGGACTTTACCTTTTTGATCCACTTCTATTCAAGCATCGGAAAAAAAGGAGAAAGAAGGAGACAGAGAGATAATATAGAGAGACAGGAAGAAGAAGAGAAGGAAAGGAAAGAGAATAAAAGGAAAAACAGATGCAGGAAAAAAGAGAAAATTGAGATTAAATAAAACGCTGTCCTTTCTCTCACGCTCTGTGTTTTTTTTTTTTTTTAAAGCAAGTTATCTGTCTGCGTTATGGCTGGCTACTCACATAAAGGATGGCTTGAATGGAAAATGAGAAGGGGCAAAATGGCCTGACCTGGGTTTTAATCCTTTTCCATTTCCTTTCACATTTATCAATAACCCCTCAACAACACAATCCACCCATAGCACACACTCTCAGCCCCGTCTTACCACAAAACACCCCCCACCCCACCTCCCAATTTCCTCTTGTGCCGAAAGCGCAGCTCCGAGAACCTGTCTGAGAGAGAAACCGACGAAGAGCATCACGGCGTTTTTCTCTTCAGCTGCAAAAAAAAAAGAAAGAAAATGGAGAGAAAGACAGAACAAGAGATAGAAAAATGGCAGATGGAAAGGTGGTGATGAAGCTATCTATCTGTGACCAGTTGTCTTCTGAGAGTTTAACAAGCCCGTTTTGCTTCCTTCATCTCCATGCATAGTCTACGTCAACATTTCATTTTAAGAGCTTCTTCTGGCCTTACTTGATTTATAGAGCCAGAGACGCCTGCCACAGAAGCCGGCAAAAAAAAAAAAAAAAAAAAAAAAAAAAAAAAAAAACCCCACACCATCCCAAAAGGGGGGGGGCTCCGGTGTTGCCGGGCCGGACCGGGC
>NW_015112816.1:104781-130933 GCF_001443285.1 Poecilia latipinna
GCTTTTTTTGGCCTTTTTTGTTTTTAAAAACCGAGGACCCCCCCCCCAAAAGCCGGAAAAAAAAAAAAAAAAAAAAAAAAGAAAACACAACACAACCCATCGACCATCCAATCAGTGGGGAGCTGCTGGCTTGCCTGGCCGAGACCGGCTCATCAAAGCAATAGAGAACAAACAACAAGGGGAAAGGGAGGGCTTGACAGAGTGGAACGCCTCAGAAACACAGATAGACCAAGAGACAAAGTCAGGATGGGGTGGAGGGGGGCGGGGGGCGAGGATGGGAAGGGGGTAAAGACAAGAAAGGGATAAGAGAAATGTCGACAGCAGCAGGCTCATCACACACAAATCAATAGCTGGTTGTGCTGAATCACAGTGAGGCCTCAGCTGGCACAAACAGGTAAAGTCCGGGTCCCTCGATATCCATCCATGTCAGCTGGGGACTACAGGATGCATGTGCTGAAATCTCAGCTCCGCCCTCTATATTATAGCTCTTGCACCCGCTTTTCCTCCGTGTTTGCTCAGGCAAAAGTGCTGTGTGCGAGTGGAACGGCGTTCTCCAAGAACAGACTTGTCAAGAGTCACATGGCTCTCGGATCCCCGCTGTGAGCGTGATTGTGGTGTGTATGTCATGGGAAGTCTCACATCTCCAGGGATTCCTGTGGGATTGTCACAACACCTCTCAGGGTTGCCCGTCAACAGAGGGAAAAAGTGAGAGGAAGGAGGAGAAATTGACCCCAAAAAAATTAAACAATAAACTAAAATAAGTATCTGGTTAAAAAGAAAAGGGAAGAAAGAACCATTAGCAGCAGCAGACGGCCCTGCACCTTGGCACCGGCACGGTCAGCATCACCATCCACACGGATCATTTATCATCTCACGCCAAGATCAAACTGGACAAACAACCTCCAAGACCAGGAGAGTGTGAGCCAATTTCATTGGAGAAGGGTGAGGACAGGAAAGCAAGACTGCAAATCCTGTGAAACTGTGTTAGTTGGGACACGTCATGTCCCCTCCCCCCAACTGTGAGTGCAGTCATTACTTCCAAGGTTAGAACAGGGAGGAACTGACTTAATGACTATTGCTAGCATCCAGAACTTTCATCCAGTAGGACCCAGCTGTGGAGGAAGTTGAAGGGGGTCCGCCGGACTCAGTCATTTGGGAGAGTTAAAACAGAACAGTGCCTTGCAAAACTATTCATATCCTTTTAGCTTTTTTATTTTTTTTCAATTTACCATGCTGCAGATTTCAATCTTTCAAGAGTATTTAATTGGGGTTGTAAGTGGCACACCAATATAAATAAGTACAAAATAGTGAAGCGGAAAGAAAGTTTTCATTTTTTAACAACTAAAACTCTGAATAATTTGGCTTGCATTAGCATTAGTGTCAGAAACTCGTAATATAATCTCGTAAATCTATTCAACACAGCATTCAAAGTCACCTAATTAAAAGATGGAGTAGATAGAGTAATTAAATCTCAATGTAAATCAATCTTTTCTGTGAAAGTCAAGTCTGTGAAGTCTGTCTTTCGGGCAGATTAGTGAACATTTAAACTGCATCACGGAAACTAAACAACAAAGCAAACAGGCCAGAGATGAAGTTGTGGAGAAGTTTAAAGCAGAGTTAGGCTATAAATAAGTATCCTATGAATATCTCACAGAGTGCCATTCGACCCATCATCTTGGCTGTGGGCAAGGAGAGCATTACATGTCTCAACCATTTTCTTCAACAGGGATGCGGAAGCTAGTCAGAGTTGATCAGGGAAGACAGATGGAGACAAATCCAGGGCAAAACTGTGAGAAAACCTGCAAAAGTCTGTAAAATAATTGATTCTAGGGCCAAAGCTCCCCTTTATGGATTACAGTGAACCTAAACATGCTGGCCCTGCTACAAGGGGAAGCTTAGGTTAAAGCATATTTATGAGGCTAGGCTCCAAAGATCAGCTGTACATGCTGTAATGGTGTTTCTACAAAATATTGAATCATGAGGAAACAAAGTGTCCTTTCCAGGCAGGTTTTTGTGAAAAAAAAGTAACTTATGTAGAACTCTTTTTTCACTTCACCATTAAGCATTTTTTTGTTTATTATATAAAATCCCATTAATAAAAAAGTAAGCTTTGCAGTGGCAAAGCTCATTTTAGGTTTGTCAAAACATAAAACAAATTTAGCGGGTCTAAATACTTTTGCAGGGCAAAGGAGGCAGTATTTTTCCATGTCTGAGCAAAAAAGTGCTGACGGCAGAGGTTTTCCGCTTTACTCCAGTTTGTGTCCGCGGTTCTTATAAAATAGAAAACGGAATGCAATTTTCTAAAAGCTCAACTAGGAATATATTTTTCAAGTGGCAGAAATGGTGGGTGATACACTGCAGTGGCATGTAGACAGAGAGAGAAAGGGAAATAAAGCTTCTTCTCTGCTGCGGAGAGAAAGAATATGAAATCAGGGAGGTGGAAGACTTGTGTTGACTCCATTTCTTCTACTCTTAGTTGCCTGAAAAATAGAGCGCAAAACACAAATTCGCACAGCGGCACACATTCCTGCAAACGTGCACAGACAAACAGAAATAAGAGACAGAAACTCATCACGCTGTCATCGCAGTGAGCTGAAGGTTGGATTAAGGCCACTTTGGATGTTTGTCTGATTCTTTAGCACTCCTCTTTCCGGGCTCTGTTGAGAAATACGTTGCTGCCCTCTCTGCTGTTAATCACTCTGCTCGGTGCTCTCCACAACCCTATCAGTTACTCCCACAGCAATGAGTGCAACTAGAAACACACACTGCAGGCTGCGCACAGGTATAATGTTTTTGCTCTGTGAGGCGACTTAGTCGTCTCTGTCTCCTCTTCCAAGTGTCGAGAGATAGTGTGTCTTCTTCGGTTTCTCCTGCCCTCTCCCGTCTCTGTTTTCTCTTCTTCGCCCGTTTCACTCTGTCCTAGAAAAAAAAAAAAAGTCATCTCTTCCCAAGGCCAGAGTGAAGCCTCCTGCCTCTCACTCACCAAACATTTATGAGCCCCCACGTCTTGACGGTGTCCCTATACATATTAATAGATTTTCATTTTAAGCTACATCAAAGTGCTGCCTCTCCTCCCCCTGAAAACTTGTCATATTACAATGCTATTATTCTTTTCACTGACAAACTCTTCTCGACAAGTCAACTCTCACTTCCAGCAGATTTGTGTCCAAAAAAAGCAGCGCCTTGTAATGAATAGGCAGTGCTGAATACATTTTTGGTGGAAGAATCCATTTCGTAAAGTGAAACAGTGGGAGAGTGGCTAAATCTGAATGAAATACAGGAGACTGTTGCGTTAAGGCAAGCAGAGTTGCCACAGTGCCGTATATCAACCAGCACGGTGCATATTAACAAGGGCTAAATGTTCTGGCCTGGCAAGTATGGATGACCCTAAAGGAGGCCACTCAGAATCAATAATGATCTAGCAACGTATTCTTGAGAGAGAGGGGGAACAGGTAGAACTCCCTCATAGGCCAGGTTTACTATTCACCCTGCGTTAAGACTGCAGTGGGGGCGTCTCACTGCAGTAAACACATGCTGCAGCTGTGTTTATGGATCTGTGATTTCTTAATGGAATCCAGCAGGCTACAGCGGGATGTGACAGTGTGAAATGAGAGTTCAGTTGAGCCATTTTCTCCTGCTCTGTTTCAAATGGCAAAAAAAAAAAAAAAACAATGCTACGTGGCAGGGAGGCTCCTGCAGGGCTTTTTAGCTCAATGAGATATGATTTGACTTGTTGTATTTTGCAAAGGCAACCGCGCTCACAGCGACCTTACACACGTGTTCCGCTGTCATATCTGAGCTCAGGCGGCAGAACTGTGTTGTGTGTGTCAGATCTGCTGTTGCTGTCACCTCGTCGTTTCAGGTGACTGGCAACATGGCGCCTGTGTCACACAAGCGCCACTCACACGGAGGACCCTGTCAAATGCAAAATCCCACTCAGCCATCAACTTGGCTGCACACCATCTCGGGTGCTATGACACACAATCTTTACATATCACTTTCCTCACCCTTTTGTTGAGACAACCAGCAACAACAACAACAAAAAAAAAAAAAAAAGAAACATGCGTCAGAGTTGAATGGTACCCAAGTGCCCAGCATTCTCAGTCAGACGTGAACGATGGGGCATTACCAGAGCGATTAGTAGCAGCAAATTCAATTAATCTTGACAAATCTCTGCTGAGGCAGAACTGAAGAGTGCAGAGCACCTCCCTCTCCTGGTAATTAAAAGTGGCCGAGTTGAGTGGCGTATGGTGCGATGGTGAATAGGCTTCAGGAAGAAAAGTTCCAGCTCAGAGTTTTAATACGTCAAGAGTCGTGCTCACATTGTCAGACGAGTCCAGATGCAAAAAACAGCCCACGGCCTGAGCTGTATATGAATTCAGTTTTGTTTACATTTGCTTATTCAGAGCGTGACACAAGGACGGAGTATATTGGTTGTTTGTATTTTGTCTCAGACATGTAGAACCTTTCATCGCATGGGGATCAGCTTCCAATTTTCTACGCCGCTCGCTCATTGCTTGTTCAAAATCAACAAAGGTTTTAACAAACAGAAAGGGGAAAAAATGCAAGTCAGCAGCTCTCAATTCATGATACACTTTGATTGCTGGGTAGATAGAGAACAAGCTCCCCTTGAAAGTCAAAGAGAATAATGCAAGGTCAGGATACAGGATGGAAAGGAAACAGGAACAACTGATTGATGATACTGTTACCCTCAGTAAACAATAGACATAAAGCTACACTACAGGACTTGCACAAGTGTGACCGGTGAAGATGGTGACCGTGCTGTTTACACCTCCTGGAAGAAAATAAGAAGAGAGGGTAGAAAGCCCTGAGCAAAACAAGAGCAGAGAGTAAACTGGGTCCTTGGAAATCCACGATTGTTTGGATTTGATTTGTCCCACCTGAAAAAAAAAGAAACCAACAGAGACAGAAGAAGAAATAGAATTGAATGAAAAGACTAGAATTGGATTAAAAGGCAGGAAAAAAAATGGGGATAAATGCCAGTAAAGGTGAGAAAAAAAAAGGTTTGGGACTTGAAAGTACATTGAAAGTAAAGAGAAAAGCTGAGAAAATGAAAAAGAGAGAGAGACATGATAAGAAGTCAGACTGACTGTGTGGGGTAACAGTCAAAGTGACCACTGAGGGAAGGAGAGGAAGAGAATGGTAGAGAGAAGAATAAGGAAGTTAGCTGGTCGGTGTCTCCTCAGTCCTCAGCTCACCTCTACCTTCATTTCTGCAAAAAAAAAAAAAAAAGTAGACAACCATCCTTAAAAAAAATGAAACAGCACGCCCAGCCTAAAATATTACTTTTAACCCCAAAAGCCAAACACTTCTGCTCCGTAGAGCACACTTCTGCCATCCCCCCTCAGACAGGCAGTCCTGCACACAGTGAAGGGATCAATGCTGAGCGTAATAATAAATGAGAGGGAGAGGGGGAGACTGAGCGGAGATTTTCACATGAGCGAGGATCAACACAACACCATATAATCACAGCCATGTCTGCTCTTTGGGGCTGCGCGAGTGTGCTCTCATCTGTGTGTAGATGCTCACTCAGACAGGAAGAGTAAGAGGAAAAAAGAGCAATTTGTGCATCCCTCCCTTGCATTCCTTTTTTTTTATTTATTTATTTTTTTGTTTGTGTGAGTGTGGATTTGTGCAGCCCACACCTGCCGCAGACTTTTGAGCAGAGCAGCCAGGAAGCCAGCCGTTACCATGGGGACAGTAAAACGTGCGGCACTGCAGGTCATGTGCTCTAAAATAATCCCCTCGCCTGTTTGTGTTAACATTTCCTTCTGTGAGGTGTGGAAAACACTCAACAACCTCTCCCCCCCCCCCCCCCCCCACCTCCATCCCCTTGGCCTGAGAGTCTCACTGAGCCCAATTTTACTTTTTTATTGAGAATCAGAGGGACAGCAAAGGTGTTTGGCAGCAGATAAAGACAGAAGCACGCCCCAGGGTTAATCAGCGCGTGAGTTTGGGGCGGTGTCTGTTACACCGCTGTGATCACCAATAGGGGCTGACCCCATGTTTGCAGTAGACGTGAGTGAAGTGCTTATCAGACCCGGTGTTGGTGGACCGTCTCCCCCCACCGCCCCCTCCCATGTGAAAATCCCCCTCAGGTACTGGTGCATCACTCTGCTGATGGAGAAAAAAGGTTTAGTGCTCTGTGATGGTGTTGGTGTTTGTGTCTGTGCAATGTGGCAGAGAGTAAGAAGAAAGAGAGAGAGAGAGAAAGGGAGAGCAGGTGAGGACTTATGTGTCTCTTGTTTTGTCTTTATTGTGTTAAGGAAATCCAGAGAGAGAGGAAGCGTGTGTGCATGTGACTGAATTGTCACTTCTTGAGGGGAGTTGAAGAGGGGCCAGGGGGGGTTAAGATAGAGGTAAGGGTGGGAGGGGTGATGAATGGGGTGAGAGGGGTGGGGAAGCCAGAGGAGGTCTTAGTACTCACTGTAGGGGACACACTCATACTGGATCTCCAAATACTTGTAGGTCCCTGGGCAGGGGTCTGGGAACACGTCTGACCCTGCGACCACCACACACTGAGTGCGATTATTACACCTGAGAGATGAGATGGACAAGGGGAGGTGGGGAGAGCAGAGAGAGAGGGAAGGAGAGGAGGGGGTAAGCGATAAAAAATGATGAGTGCCATTGTAAGAAAGACAAAGAGGAGTGGTTATAAAAGAAACATCTTCAGGCTCAGAAAGACGGAGGGAATTGTAGGGAAGGGAGTAATTTCACACTACACTAGATCATGTGACAGCTACACCCGAGGGGAGGTGGGAAACGGGCAGGGAGGGGAAAACAGGGAAAAGGATCGAGGATAGAGAGAAGCAAGGGGGGGAGGGGGTGGAGAGCGGGTGGGTGACGTCAGAGCCTCCCCTCCTGGGGGATTGTGAGTGGGAGCAATTAGAGGTGAGAGAACAGGGAAGGGCGAATCGGGTGGGTGAGGGAGACTAAAGGCAAATACTCTACACTACGAACTTTGTGGAACACTTAATTGCAAATTACTTCTACATCTAAACCAAATTTCTGCGAACTCTCTCATGTCTGCACACCCTGAGCAACATAAACAGAGAGAAAAAGATACTCATTTGCATGCACTCAGTGGTTCTCGATATACAGGACTTTTCCCAGCTTTGAGCATTCCTCCCCTGCGCAGGCTTTTTCTCACTTCATATCTGAAATCTCTGCTGCACTCACTCTATCACCCCATCATTTCTGGAAGTCTTTTTCCTTCTTTTAGTCTCTCAATACTCCCCTCCACCCCCTGCTGCTTTCCTCCCTTGCTCTCTTGCGCTCTCCCCCAAGCCTCTGCCTCCATTACATGTGTGATGGATAGCTGGGAGAGGGTTCCCATTGATCTGAGCTCAGAGGAAGAAGATGCTGAGCTCAAACAAGGAGAGCAACAGTGGGAAGCCCTACAAACGCTTCTGCAACAATTCCCAAGCTCACGCATTCTCTTACACCCACTCATGCATGCACACAGAACTAAATAGGAGCCAACACTATCGTGGAGTTAAATGTTTCACCGAAAGCTTTGGTGTTATACAGCTATTTAAAAAAAAAAAAAAAAGTATTTATAGATTGCTTGCCGAAAGGGTTGGAGATCCTTCAAAAAGACGCAGGTGCCCAAACGGCGCAAAGCAGCATCGAAAAAACTGGGAATTCTTGAGGGATTATGCTGTGAAATAGTATCTTGTTTCCTCTGCCAATAGCAGGCTGTGACTCTGCACAAACACATGCACAAGATCCAAACAAATCAATACTTACCTCTGTGACATTATCTTGAAGGCGTCGGGCAGGTAACACTGCACATTCTCCATCTGAAAGGGATCCGCATCACAGATCTTGTCATCGGTGCGGCCGTAGTTGGCCGTCTCAATCATGATGACATCGCTTCCGGGACAGCGCAACTCGATTGGGTAGCCTTCACATGCCAGCTCCCGGCGCATCAGACCGAATGGCATCATTGACCGGCTTAGAGCTGGAAAGGGAACAAAGGAGAGCGGATTATTGATTATTCACTAAACCTTAAAACCTTCAAAAGGCTTTTTATTATTCAGCATCGTCGTAAATATCATATATATATATATATATATATATATATATATATATATATATATATATATATATATATATATATAGAGTGTCTGACGA
Source organism: Poecilia latipinna (assembly GCF_001443285.1). Lineage (NCBI taxonomy): Eukaryota > Metazoa > Chordata > Actinopteri > Cyprinodontiformes > Poeciliidae > Poecilia > Poecilia latipinna. The sequence goes on from NW_015112816.1 coordinate 112,939, forward strand.
GAGCGGGTTGAACAAGTAATGATGTAAAATACAAATTATCCATTAGTGCCCTGCATTCAACGAGTAGTAATGTACAGCCTGGCCGTTTGATTTCCACATTGGAACATCACAGATCACATATTGGCATTCCGGGGTTTGCAGCCAAACCAGCTTCTCCAGTGAGATATGGCACCACTTGTGAAACAAACTGTGAGAGTTTCAAATGTTAACAAACTCCTACACACAACCAGGCAACAGCTTATGATGCTCATTCCCACACCGCAAAGGGATAGAAAAGAAGAAAAAAAAGTGTCCTTTCCAACATTATTTGTTTATTCCACCTAAACAATGCAACGGAGCTGAACATTTAGATGCAGCCGGAGTTCAAGAGGATGTGATAGTGGAACAAGAAAAAAATAAAAATAAATAAACAGAAAATGAGTGTCTTTGCAAACTTTCACCTTAGCTTTGTACGCCATTTGCATACCTACTGCTAGTAATCAGCCCACTCAGAGGAATGTCAATGTACTGCAGCGGCTCTGAGAGGAAAAGGGTCAGATGGGACAGTGAGGTACTCAGGGTTAATCGCTGAGCCAGACTGAGAGGCATGAAAGAGGGCTGCAAAGAGGCTCTGAGAGAGACACTCGTTGTCTCTCTAGCTCTCCATAACTACGTGCATTTAACTGCTCATGTAATCAGGCACACATGCAAAAATAACAAAACGACTATGAACATTCTTTGCGGTGCAGGTGGAAGCAAAAACAAAAAAAAAAAAAAACAAATGCAAACAGAGGCACTGTGAAAACTGAAAATTAAAACTGAATCTCGTGCCAGTGAATGCGAGGGCCGCTGTCCATGGTCCTGAAATGTCTAACCCCTCCTTGAGGAGAACGTTATAGAGATTTAACCTGCAAACGAAGCCTTTAGGTGCAGAGCTCTCTGCTGTGTTGAAGGACCAGACGTCTTTGACTGAGATCCTCTTTGCAATGTCAGAGGGAAGGACGTGGACTTACAGACCTGGCTGTGAGCGTACTGTCAAATCTAGACAGACAGTACTAGTTCTACTTTAATAAGGCAGAAGTTCTTTATAAACAGAGCCTTTCATTGCACAGTACCTCCCTCTGCAAGACAGGCTCGGCGGTAGACAAGGACACTGAGTCAGCCTCTCTCCTCTTTTACTGTTAGTGCTAAAATACACAGAGCAAGGCCGCTTTCCCTTCCTGAAACTGAGCTAACACTGCTTAAGTTTCATACGCTGTCCATTCAGGACGAGTGTCCATCTGGGTTAATGTCAGTGTCAGTCATTTCAGTCATGGAACTGTGCAATATGACTCACTCACATTGGACTCGCTCATATTTCTAAATGCCACTTGTTTATGCAATAGGGACTTCAGTTCAGTTGTGTAACTAAAGCCATTTGGGCTGAATGACTAGCACAGAAAGACTTCAGATCTTTTATGCCTCGCCAGCATGCAGTGCCAGTGCCAAATCACAAAAGCCTTGATGCAAAAATCGCATACTAATTAAAGCACACGGAGATGCAAACAGCAGGCGAGGCCAGACAAACAAGTCCACACTCAAATGCAAAAAAAAAAACCACACAAGCACACTAGCGCACACACAGACATAGCGGTGTGCATGTTTCAATCAAGCACACACACCGCCATGTAAACACACATTCTGAGTTGTGGTATCACAGTGGGATTACAATGCGTAGTGCCAGTGTGTGGCCTTGTTCTCTTAACTACCCTGCAGTGTAAATACACAGCAGTGTACAGCTGGCCAGCAATTAGAACCATATAATACGCCAAGAGGAGGGAAGAAGTGAAGAGGACCAGCAGCAGCGCTGGGCCCAGCCACGGGAAGGAACAAGGATGGAGCAACATGCAGAGAACAAAACAAAATGAGAAAAACTCTTAATCTCAGAATTACATCATTTTCATGACATCTCCCAGGAAGGAGGAGTTTCACAGCTGGAATTCCCAAGATGTCACAAAACTATAAAACTCTACACAAGCTCCTTCTCTTTGCCCACAGCCACAGCGGCATTGGGAATAGAGGTGTGCAGACGTCTTGATCTCGCTGGTTGAGTAAAAAACAACGTCTTCAAAGTAACCCTAGAACCTGTGTATCCAGTGATGACCCAAACTAAAACACGCTGCCTGGTTGTTTGAGACTCTGCTGAAAAACAAATCTGACAGAATTATAAATTCGCAAAGAAGAGATGGCGTCCCATTTGCTAATGTTAAAACGTTAAGAGTCATACTAATGCTACGACAGTGAGCACAATCAGTTCTGCTGTGTTTACAACGTAGCGTTCTCTTTTTGCGCTGCGACTGGCAGTAGCATTTCGTTAGCACTCATACACATATTAATATTTGTATTAATGGTACTTATAGGTACATGTGGGACTCAGAGGAGTAGATACAATACACTGCAGCTACTGTCTTCTTTGTTGTTAAACTGAGTCAGTAATTCCAGATGTGACAGTATTATGCTGGCTGTCCAATCGCCAAATTATGATTCTAAATCCATTTTTTTTTTTTTTGCCGCCATCTCAGTCACTGTGATGGCAAGGTAACACAACATTAGGAGTTAATGGTCCAAAAGATTAACTTCTAATTCAGCAAATTATTTTTAAAACATTATTTTTAAAACATTATTTTATTAAAATAAAATAATGAAATCATAATGAAATAATGAAATCATAGCAGATGGTTGGGAAAAAAATCTAATTCAATAGAGGGTCCAAGATGCCTGTCGAGGGTTATGAGTACTTTTCTAAGTGCTAGATTAATAAAACAACGATAAATGGAAAATCAGCTGTAATTCAGTGGTTTAAATAAACACAACCAGCTGAGTCACGCCATATCAATACATTTTTGAATTTTTGTTATTCCTGTCAATTCCCACTTTTTATACAAACCTGACCTGCATGTTACTGCTTTTGTCCATTCTGATTTTTTTTCACTTCGGAAGATGGCTCAAGTATGATTATCAATGCATGAAAGCATAACAGCAGGCTGTAGGAAAATAGGCAGTCATTGGGCAATTGACAAGTTTATCATCGCCTGGTAAAAATCCACACTATGTTATAGAGGTAATTTACATGTACAGAAAGCAGAAAGCATTTTGTGAACCTATTTTTTTTCCCCAGCATATTTCTAAGACATCTATTGGGTAAATACACATTTTTAACTATATCTGAGGATATCCATTATTTAATCTTTATCGGTGGCATCAGCCATGATAACTTGTCTGTTTCAGGCAGGAGCGAATCTCTACTTTGCCCATATTGTGTCGAGTTTCACACCTTCATATTTCACACCTGTCCAAACACACTTCCTGACAACTTACAGGACTACGGTTTGATTTCACACTGCAAATAAAGACGGATGCACCTCATATTTATGCAGAGATTTTTTAAGTGGTGTATCTTCAAACAAGCATGAAACTGCGGAATCCACTGTTTACATTTGCGTAAGTGCGCTCACGTGTGGCAGTGTGTGTGTGTGTGCGTGTGTGTGTGCATGGACGTGTGAATGTGAGTGTGTGGTGAGTGGCAGCCAGATGGCCCGAGGCCTAACTCGAGATTCGGCTGGCTCTGAGCTGAGATGAGATGAGCAGAGGATAAGCTTGGACTGGCCATGGGCAACGATTGTCCTTCACTCTGCAGGAATCCATTAAGGTTTCAGAATCTCTTCAAACACACACGCATGCACGCGCACACACACTTGACCATTTAGCATTGGCAGTCAGACTACTTAAATGACAACGACTCTTTCTTAGCACTAGCCAGTTGTATAGGTGAATGTAGTTTCTTTAAGTCACACTGTGACTCATCTAAATGAATCACAGCATTTGCAATACACACTTGGCAATTGTCGCATGTGAGACTATTGAATCAGGCAATTATACAATCTAATTTGCATGGATGTGTCGGTGTGCAAGAGACAGAGGTCACATGCATAAACACACCCCACTGACAGAAGCCTGGTGTTACTCCAGGGCAGCTGGTGTGAGAGCTTCAAGTGGTTGGCTTCAAAGTAGAACCTCCATACAAATTAAGAGCAAGAGAGAGAACTGATTGGATTTGACTCATTATCCTCACACAGTAATTAAAGCCTGAGGGTTGATAGATGCTTAGACCATTAAACAAGAACATAATTTTGCACAAGCAAGACTAGTCGTTACTCACTCATTCTTTCCCCACCATTATTACCCACACATTAATATCATGCTCCTGGACAGAGGTGCAAAAACGAAAATGCTTGGAAAGACTCCGCGCATCTCGAGAGAGGATTACTGCATCTAGTGTTGTTCCGTTTATTTGTTACAGTGTCGGTGTGAAGTTTTTCTGAACTTTCATAGTTTTCCTACATTTCTTAATTTTTATGGCAGGGATTGATTGATCGTCTGTGTCACGTCATGCAAAGCTTTTTAAAAAGTTACAGTTTTAAAGGCATACATTTTTTTCCCCCTATATTCCATTCCAATGGTCTCAATTTCGGTTCATCTCATCCCGAAGAAAGTGTCATAGTACCGAAATGTTGTCAGAGTGGCATAAAAGTTCCTCACTCCCATCTGCTGCTGTGCACTGCTGGTCAACTGCAGAAAGAACACTTTCCCATCACTTACAACATCTTTCGACATTCCAGTTGATGGCACCATTCTGAAAACGCCATAGTCAGTTTTCTTAGTAATAATGGATTGTAAAGTGTTGATCTTGTGTTTGTCAAAACTTCTACAGTTAAGTCACAAAAGGAGGTATAGCTTGTGGAACCCGGTGACCCCGTGGCTGACTTGTTAACTGGAAAACTATGTTTTGGAGTAATCCGGCTCTCTTTTGCTGCAGTCCTTGAAATTTGCAACCATTAGCCTAGAAAATAGGAAAACTAGTGCCAGAAGTCTTTTTTTTTTACAGAGGGGTTATTCTAGAACAGAAATCGGGTTTAAATGTGATCCTTACCATAAACATGTTTAAAATAAATCCCAACTTAAACACTAATAGTGTAGGTAGGTTAGAAACGTCTATGACATACATTTCCATATGCCATTATAATTTGCACCAGCCAAAGACCTAATGTCCTTACAATTTTAAGGTTTCACATTAAAGCTGCCAAGGGAGTACGGTAAATTTTACAGTCACTGAACAGAGCCAAGAAGTCCGTGATAGAAACCCTTCTCTCGATGAGATTTATCCAGACCAATCTCTACCCCACTTTATCAGTTTAGCGCTGCATCTTAGCGAGTCACTTAGCACTCCAAGTTAGTGTAATGACTCGCTGGAGCATGGCTTGTCACTGTGGACGAGCTCAGGCAGCGCGGCCAGAAATGTCACATTCAGGCAGCCTTCAAGCTGAGAAGTTGTGACAAAGTGACACTATGAGACAAATCTAAAGGCCTAACATGATGATGCTGAGGCTGGGGGCTGTAGGAGCTTGTGGGACACTGTGTGTGTGCGTGTGTGTGTGTGTGTATTTGCGTCTCTGCGTATGGTTGGAATGGTGGCCTCAATGCTGGGATCCTATCTCCTCTCTGACTCCTTTGACTGCTATAGGCAAAGCAGAGGATGAGATGAGGAGTGACTGTATGTGGAGTCACCAGCTTAACTGTAAGGTCAGACCACAAAGCCGGGCCAGAGACGCACATGTTCACACGGATGGAGCTGAGTCAAGCCTAAACACACAAAAAAAAGATAAATACCAAAGGTTATCAGAAACAAACCAGAAACTAGTGCACTGTTACGCCCTTATTTTTTATTGTGGCACAAGAGATCTGGCATAAAAAGAATAAGGCAGATAGGGGAGAAACAAAATCTCTATTGTTCCGATTTGCTCAACATTTCTTCTATGGCCCAACCCGCTAACTAAACTGAATTACACCACAGTCCATAACATTACATCATTCATAAGAGAACCCAACATGCCCCAGTGCTAACACACATCCCTGTGCAAACACATACATATCTTAGAGGCAGAAACACACAAGCACCAATCCTCATCCATCCTCAACCTCCAGAACTCTCAGTGTGTGTTGACAAACTTTGCTCTGGGGGGAACTAGCATGCGAAAGCAAAGAGATTAAGATGGGCAGTTAAAAAAAAAAGCCTCTGAGACTCAGAACAACACACACACGCAGACACACATGCACACGCAAACTTGAGTGGGAAGGCGAGACTAGACGTGCTCATACTGTCAAACCAAATTATTGCTAGTGCTGGCATCTAATTATGCAATAAAATCGCCTCAATGGGGCGAAACAGCATAGCCCAAAATAAAAGTCAGCCTGCCTAAAAAGTAGGCGATTCACCCAGTGGAGAGTATCCTCCATCTCCCCGGAGAGAGGAGCGATGTAGCGGGCCTTGCAGAACTTTTCTCTACACCGTGTTTCCAACAAGCATTACAGAGGGCGAGCTGGGAGACAGTGAGTCAGACCCAGATTCATATAGATTCATGTAAACACTATGGTGGAGTAAGGCTGCAGGTGCTGCAGGGAAACAGCTAGGGGGGGAGGTAAATAAATGAAGAGGTGACATAAGCAGATATAGGAAAGTTAGAAAAATAGTGAGGGAAGGAAGAAATTAAATTGATGAAAAATCAGGAGGACAAATGAAGAGAGGAATGAAAGGGTGTAGGGGATATTTGTGTGTGCATTTGGAAAAGTTGCAAGCTGCAACCAGAGACTTGTGTCAAAGACTGGTTCTTCTGCTGTATTAAAGACTTAATTAACATACTAAGACAGAGTGCTGAATGTGTGGGCAGTGTCTGTGTGTACTGTTGCAAGACATGCAAACCCACTAACCATGTTTTTTGCTCCTGTGTCTTCTTCAACCTATTACACATCTGAATACCTCAAATACTTATATTACTTTTCATCTGCAGTATAATGCACTTCATGTTTTCTCTTTTTTTTACCTCAACACCATCCCTCAATCCCTCATCCAATTTATCCAAACTGCAAAATTTCTCATTTAGCCTATCTAATCATCATCTGTCCACCACCTCATCTAACCAATATCATAATATCTTTTTCTATTCGTCCTTTAAATCCACCTTCTTGGCTTTTCGTTGTATCCTAATCCTTTACTCACTGTTTTACCAGCTTCACTTCTTTAATCTGTACTTATCCCTCTATTTTTTCTCTATCCTTTCTTTCCTCTTTGTCCTTGGATGTCAGCCAAGCTCGCTGCTAGTTATTATGAATTTATAGTCCACAAACAACCCTCACCGAAGCCCATGACATTGTTGATACAGACAGACACAACACCTTGCATTAAGATTTTTGTGATGGACCAACACAAATGAGTGCATAACTGTGGAATGTAAGGAAATTATGAATGGTTTTATGCTATTTTTATTTACATTTTTGTTGTTGTTTTTACAAAAAAAAAAAGAGTTGTGAAGTGGAGTGTGCATTTGTGTGGTACTCTGGTACCCCAAAATAAAAACCAGTGAGTACAGAACTTTAAAGAAGAAAAAATGTCCATCTAAATTAAAATTCTCAGAAGAACATTATTTGCCTCATTTTAGCAACCTGCATGCTGTGAGGGAACAAACTAAAACTACACAACAATGCAATGCCTCCTGACTATTAAATATTCCACACCCAACTGTTGGTGGATTTAGGTCAAAGTGGTAGCAATTGGGAATCACAGCAACTCAGCCACAGAGTGATAGATCAAATGTAATCAGTAGACACTGAGGCGCATCTACTACATAGGTCACCAACTTTCTGCAGAGTCAATATATACAGACCTCAAAACTTCATGTGACCTTCAGATCACCCACCTCCTGTGGCTGATCTCTGTGTAGATAGAGCTTCATCAAACATGTTTCGATGGCCAAGTAGCTGCAGCCAAGCCTTAGATCACCAAGTGCACCAAAAAGCGTAGCATATCATGGTGTGAAGCATGCTGCCACTGGACTGTGGAGTGGAGAAATGTTCAGTGGAGTAGCAAATTATGCCACCACATCTGGCTAACCAGTAAAAGAGACTTGAGTTGGCTGTTGCTATTCTGCATTATATCCAGTGTAAAGTTTGGTGCAGAGGATATCATGGGGAGGTCGGTGATGTGTGGTGAGGTTCATGAAAGACGGGGCACCGGCTCCACTGGAATTGCATATAAAACTCAAAACAAAAGTTTATATTTCAGTTTTAACCTTAATTCAGTTGTTTGTTGTCTTTTTCTGACTGTGTCCGGTGTTTTCAATGCACTGAAGAACAGAACCTGCTGCTCACTGTGCCTGGAGCTCAGCAAACATTTCAGTCTCTGCTGTGCACAGTAGGGAACTCCTGCACATTTGTGAAGCTAATTGCAGTACAATGTGTTTCAGTAAAGGAAAAATTCAGGGCTGAAAGCAAATAAACACTTTTCAGGTTTTTAAATTGATTAATGCAAAAGCTAGCATACTATGTACTCATTTTCTTCCATTGTGCACCACATAGTGTCAGTTCATCAGCAAAATTCAGATAAATTTCAAGAAAAAATTGTGGTTGCAATGTAACAAAATGTGAATTGTCAATCATCAATCAATTAATCAAGCTTATGTGTATAGTATATTTCAGCAACAAAATAGTTAAAGGAGCTTTAAATCCTAAAAATAAAACAAAAATAAAAACAATATACTGTCAACAATTGAGAAACCAGTGACAAACCAGTGACACATTTTGATGAATGCCACTATCAAAATCATCAATGCAAGTAGAATATATTGGTCAATGTTCCATCTATTATAGTTCAAAAACAACTCTTATTAGGCGGGTTCTTAGCCCTGATGTAAAGGAAATCAGTGTTTCAGCTGCTTTGCAGTTTTCTTGAAGTTTGTTCCAGATTTGTGGTGGGTAGAAGCTGAATGCTAGCTTCTCCGTGTCTGGTTGGCTTTCAAAGCAGCACTGTCCAATACACAAACACAATCCTTCAATGATGCAAAGCCTCAAAGTTATCAAAGAGGTCACAAGAGGAAGGATGTGGCTATCACACGGCTGAACACACAGGAGCACAGTCCCCTTTCTTTTCTGTAGGAGTTTGCTTGTTGTACACAAATCAATACATGCAAGCTAACGTGCTCCTGTACACATATATGAATACAAGCAAACATAAACAAAATGGTCACAAACACATTTGCACCAACACTGCGAACGACTGAACTAACAAAATGGCACAACCCCCGTGTACAAGCAAAGGCACATGAGAGCGACCTGCGTCATACTTCAAAGGGAGGTGTTCAGAGAATATGCTGCCTCTCCGCCCCGGCATGTCCCTCCTTCTGCCCACCCACCCCCTACTTCCAATATATGTTCAAAGGCCATCCATTAACCTTTCACTCACACAGGCCTCGCTGTGATCTACTGCTCGCAGCCAAGGGCTTTGAAGAGCATAGAAACCCCCAAACAACAAGGGCGACGGAGGAGGTAGCAAACGAGGGATGAGAGGAGACTGTAAGAGGTAAAGGAGCGTTAGAGAGAAAAATGACAATGATAAGAGCTGTATGCGAATAACAGATGGTATGAAAAGGGTAAAGAAAGAAAAACAGAGCAGCTGGGAGGAGGCAGCCAGGTTAATCTAAAGGAGGGAGACTGAACAGAAAGTAGGGTAAAGCGACAAGCTGGAGAGGGTTGGACAAATACAAAGTTAAAAAAAAACCTGAGTTAGAAGAGGAAGACATAAAGTTCCCACAAGAGAAATAGAAGTCCGGCATAAGAAAGGGGATTTGGGGAGGCTGGCGGTTTGGTTGGGTGTAGGATATCACAACTTAGGGAGGGGGAGTAATAGCTGAGGTGTTATGGAAGAAACAGAAGAGAGATTGGAAGAAAATGAGAGGTGAGTGTTAGGAGGTGGAGAAGTGAGAAGAACAAAGTGTTGCTAATAAGATGTGGAAGAATAAAAAGGCTCCAAGACCACACACAAACACGTTCACGCACACACAAGACATGGAAGAAAAGTTAGACTTTAAAGGAAGTTCTTCATTGCAAAATCCAAATGATTTGCAATAATCACAAGCTCCTGGAATAATAAGTATTCTTACTGGTATCTAACACACTACTAATAAGCTCAGGTTTTGATCACTAAAAAGATGGAAAATAAACTAGTGTATTGATTAAGGTTTTATGATTATGGTGATGCTGCATCCACATCTCAAATACTTACAAAAAAAATAAAAAAATAAAGGCGGGAGCTACGTTGTGTCATTTAGCTTGAAAAGAAAAATCTGCTTTTGAAAAGAATTTGCTCACAAAATAAATTCAAGATTTTAACTTATAAATGTTTTTTAAATCTCTTTCTCTTTCTCACATACTGTTTTTATTTTAATTATGTGAAGCACTTTGAAATGCCTTGCTGCTGAAATGTGCTATACAAATAAAATTTGATTGATTGATTGATTGATTGATTGATTGATTGATTGATTGATTGATTGATTGATTGATTGATTGATTGATTGATATAAATCCCAGAGACATAAGAACAAAGTTGCAGCCGGGAGGAGTTTTGCATATTACTAGAAATCACCATCTGATTTATTGTTTTAATTGAAAATAAAAACTTGCAGTAAATTAGTCATAAAACTTAAGTTACTGTACAATTTTGCAGGTAAAAAGGGAATCATTAATAAACACAAATCCTTCTAGGTGAACAAATATATATGCACAATTTTAATTACATTAATTAATGCCATTAAACAGAATGTTTATAAAGCTGCACCTTAAAAACTGGAATAGTTGATTTTATATTAAAGACTTATTTTCAATGTTTAATCTTTTTAAGTTCTGCCTGATTTAGATCATCTAATGACGTTAATGCAAGACATTTGTGAGCAGTGACAGTTTTTCAGATGTGTCCAAAGAAAAATGCACAACTGTGAGTTTTTACAACATAAGTAATGCAATAAGGTTTTCGATGGACCCGAGTGCACGCAGTAAGTTTACGAGCCTAACCGCTTTATTGACTTTTCTCAAAGTTTTATTGCTCTTATACAGCTGGCGACACAATTCTTATGCATTTGTGAGAAGGTCACAGGTTAAAAACTTTATCACCAGAAGAAAAGTCTTTTTTTTGCTTTCCTTTTTTATATATATACATAAAATTCAATACTCGGTGTTACTTAAGGGCAGCGTTTCTGGTCTCTCTGAATTTTAACTTCTCTTCTGGCTAGCCATGGGAAGAACAATGCAATTGCTTGATAATAAAATTACAATATCAATTATGATGCATCCATTTTCTTGCCTCTCCTTCATTAAAGTCTGCTCATCATTCTTTGCCAAATTTAACACCAAAAAATGTAGATCAAGTGTATATTTTTATTTTTTTATTTTTATGTGGCCTCCAATGATCAGGCCACAGAAATTGTGTACTAGCATACACAATTTCTGTGAAGGACACTTCTACAAAATATTAATATTATGATTCAATGGATTGTGATGTTCTACAAGGGTGTGATTAATTCTTCATCTGGCACGTAATGAATAATAGCAGCTCATCCCTGCCTTACAGAGAGCAAAATAATACACTGGGATCAGTCTGCTTCCAGACATTATGTCACCGACCAAAGACAGTTGGGGGGAGCAGGCACTTTGTCGAAAAGATGTGTAAAAACAGCTAGTCCCACATCTTTAAATAATAGCCGCTGTTCAGGGGAATGGGCCAGGGAAGGAAAAAAAAAAAACAGGAGAGTGGAGGGCTAGACAGATAAAAATGTCTGCCTGTGCACTTAAGGGCCAGGGGCCTTTCCACACGACTGATCTTAGAGCAAAGGCTTAAATACAGGGGAGATGAGAACAGATTCAACCAGTCGGCTGGCACTGGCATCAACCTATAACTGGCACAAGCACACACTTGGACCCACACACCTCGTCGGCTGCGTGTTCACGTCACTGCACACCCGTGTGCGAGCAGTGTATGTAAATACCCAGCACACGGAGTGTTTGCGAAATTACATTTATGGTCTGAAAGGAAGAAAATACAAATAGTCCTATAATAGTATGCCTGCCATCACCAGTGCGCATAAATACGAACCGCCATGTTTACACCAACGCTGCTGCTTTTGTAATTGAAAGTTCTGTGTCAGGGCTTCATCACGTACGGCACAGCTGCCTCCCGTGCCTGCCACATTAAGCAAGCCTAATGGATTTTCACATCAATGGCACTGCGCATCAGCTAGGGTACATTCTCAAGCATTAAGTCAGTGCGACATTCACTTTGTCAAGGTACAAAGTCCCTTTAAAGTATTAATGCCCCTTTTTTTTTCCTCCACACATTTGAATCAATTTCATTTGGATTTTAAGTGACAGACTACCACAAAGTAGGACATGTTTATGTAGTGGGATACTATATTTTTTGAAGTAAACATCAGAAAGCACGATGCTTGATTTTGATCAACCAATTGCCTGGCGAAGTTACTAAATTAGTGAGCAGAATGTACCTGGATGCCCTTTAAGCAATGGAGGACTACAGCTGTCCTGTGAAGGAGTCAAGCTTTTGTTTTACAAAACATTTGTGAATAAATACTGTCATGAAGATGAAATAATAAACCAAGAAGACCGTGGTATCTCTGGGGGAGCTGGAGAAATTGACTGCTCAGGGGAGAATTTGTTGACAAGAAAACCATTATTTATGCTCACATATGACTCTGATGGAAGGGAGTCAACTTTAAGGATAGTCACAAGAGGTTGTATTTGTCATTTGAAACAAAGGGGCAAATAAATAAATAAATAAATAAATAAATAAATAAATAAATAAATAAATAAAAAAAACACAAATGTTTTGCTATTGGGGCAGAGGATCATTTTCCAACCCAGAACATACGGCCGGAGCTAAAATTAAATGGCGTAGATCAGAGATTTTTGATGTGTTACAATGATTCAAATTCAATCGTAAAAACAGTTGATAACAGGAAGCAAGAAACTTCCATTAAATAACAAGGTGCAGAGAAGCACTATAAAGGATTTGCCACAAAATACTGCTCTCAGAAGCACTGGCAAATGTACGGCACAAATTTCAAAATTATTGAAAAAATAATAATAACTAAAAATATCAATAATGATCGTCGTTGTTTAATTTAAAACTCAAATCATTTCCCTTCTCCTCAGTCGTATGCGCTACTAATATGTTCTTCACAGAGCCCCTATGTTGAGAAGAAGAATAGTGAACTACAGTGATTTAAGTGGAAATATTTTTACGATGCAAGGCGGGATATGTGGGAAAAGAAGAACACACACTAAGCTCATGCTGGTTAGGGATATTTTTACTAAAGAGCAGATTTAAGAGGAGAATAAATGTGTGAGAGTTAGTGGTAAATATTAGAATGTGCAGCCAGGAGCGAAGTGGGGTTAAAGCCTGGCAGATTAGTTGGAGAGAGCACCAAGGGAGAGCAGGAGTAGACATTAGACAGTGAAGCCATGTGTGATGCTCATGTCGCTTTTCAAATGAGCTTTGATTAGTCTGAGACTGATTTCCGCAGCTCTCATCACATCAAAACCCCGTTCCCTTCCTTTAGGACCTACTTCCCTTGTTTTCTTTTCCATTTCTCTCCCGCTCCTCTGGTCACACTACAATAGAGACAATGAATCTCTGCCAGATTTTTACTGCCAACATTCTGAGCACCACAACAGTGTGGGTGTGCATGAGCATGTGCCATTATTTATTTAAAAAATAAAAATAAATAAAATCTTAATTTCATCAAACCAAATGCTGTGCCTGTGCTCCTGAGCTAAATAGGGATGATATTCAATTGATTTATTAATGCATTATTAATAGTCCTGAAGAGCCAGGTCATGCAGATATTTTAGGCTTATCTTCTCACAAATACTCACAGCCGTGCACGTATAGTGCCACAAGACAAAAAGGAATCGAGCAGAATGTATGCAAATCCAATTTCCAGAAAGCTGCCAAATTAAGATGGAAGGAACAGTACCTACTCAAATTAGAAATGAAGCTTCCAAATCAGAGAATGATGGAGCCAATACTTACACAAGTGGGCATAAACACATTTTAATTTCACTCTCTCCCTCGCTCTCCTGCATATTCCTAAACTCCTCCTTTGCCGTCACTCCATGTGGTGACCCTGTCTTGCTGAAGCCCCTCCTCCTCATCTTAGCTGTCCGTCACCCAGCAGACTGCTGGCACAGAGCTGACTGAGAGCATAGAGCAGATGGTGTGCTGCTATCTGTGTGGTGGGCCACTAGCAGGACACTCAACAGCCCCCCCTTCGTCCTCCCTGCAATCTCTGCTCCGTCCCTCATACGCATCTTCCGACACGTATGTACACACACACCCCTCCAGCGTTACTTGAGCCCAGCCAGGTCACCTGCTGCCAAGCTTACAACGCCCCGCGCGCGCGCACACTGAAAATGCAATATCTCATGGTACATGGCACATTCAAAGAGGTCACACATATGGCACCATTACATGCACGGATTCCCTCCTATTCTCTCGCCACGCTCCACCTCACAGCAAGATGACGAGGAAATTTTATTGACACTCTCACATCACTTCCCACCTTGCGCACACATCTTGGCCTCGTCTCATATGAGAAACGGTTAGTGAAGTACAGCTCTTCTAGCCTGGTCAGCAAGTCAATACGCTTACAACCTTCATCAAACAGCTAACATATAAATATTACATCCTCATTTGCAATAATCCAGTCAGAGCTGCAACAGGGAACATTGCTTAGGAGCTTCTACCCAGCATTATGAGGTAAGTCGGGGAATCGATATGTACTTAGAAACACATTTTGTTTCCTAAAAAAAATAAACAAATAAGTGAGTGCAAGCTCTGAATGCAGATAAATACTATTATTATTATTATTATTTTTTTTTTTACTTCAGTAGACAGAGTGTTTTCCTATTTGGTCACTGCCAAATGTTACAGTTTCGAACAAGCCTTGATGTCAAAGAAAACTGAAACAGACACAAAAAGCAGTTTTCAAGTAAGACGTCCAATTATCAAGGCGTTAAGTAGTTAGTAAAACCAAACAGGCCCTAAGTCTCACATCAGTGAGGTCAGTTCATAAAGAAACAAACTGAGCTGAAATGTTATGTGTGGGAGAGCGCTGCATGACCAATACCACCAGAATATCTGATCAACGGTTTTTGAACTTTAGTGCACTTGGGTTATGCTGCTACATATTGATCAGAAACAGCAAGTCCACATCTAAATAGCTCGAAAATAAACAATTTAAGGGCTTCAAAGTGACCTAGTCAAAGTGAAAGACTTAAATCTGATTCAGATGCTGTAACACGATCTTAACACAGAGAGAACTTCACAACTTGGCTAAATGAAAATTATTTTTGCAAAGAAGCCAAGTGAGAAAAAACATTTCTCAGTAGATATAAAGGACTCATTGCCACTTATCACATATGATTGATGACAGAGGAAGCATTACATTTTCACGTATGCCCACGTATGATTGTCAATATAAAAACAATCCTTAATATAAAAACATCACTTTTAATTTACTATTTTTTATCTGGTATTAAACAATGTTTGATTATGTAAAACATTTAAGTGTGTGACACAAAAAAAGAAGCAAAAACAGAAGAAATCTGTAAAGAAGAACACTCTAAAAGAAATATTATACCACAGAGATAAAAACCTACCCTGAGAGGAAGGGGCAATGTTGCTAAAAGCCACAAAAGAGCTGAGGATGATCCAGATCGCCAGAGCCATGTTTGAAGCTTAGCAGGAAGACGGGAAAAGGGACGGATGCTAAAGCTTGAAGGTGGTCAGCAGGCACGGGTGCGTGGGGTGCCACTTTCCTCAGCTCACACCCTCCCTGACGGTGACCCTGCAGGCAGAAAGGTTAAAAACAGCAGGTTAAAAATCAAAACGCTGAAAAGGGGCTACAAGGGAAAAAAAAAATATTAGTCATTCTTTTTTCAGTCTGTTTATTTTTTTTCCTATACTTATCTACAAGGCCATCTTGCACTGCTTTTATTGGTGAAAGATGTAAAACTCAGGACTGAGTAAAGCTTAAGAGGCTCAGAAGTGGCATGGTTGCAGTTGACATTGTACTGGGAGAAGAAAAGAGTTGGCTCATTGTGTGATGGTCAAGTGCATTGATCAGGTGGCACGGCGGAAGCCAATTTGAGCAAGGGGTGATGGAGACAGCTGTTGACACCACCAGCTCATCACTCTGAAGTGTTTAGATACTTTATTGAATCAGACATGCTACATATGTTTGGAGGCCTATTAGCAGAGCTGCATTCATGCGAAAAACGGGTATCCTCCATGTCTGGTTACCGGCATGGCCACATAGACAATTTGAGGCAGTGGAAAGTGGTAACTTAGTCAGCATTGCTGAAGGGCTCACACATCTCATTTGCCTAATGATATAAATCACTTTCTGGAACTTGAGCTCTGATTCTTTGACAGTAGAGCCTGCAGGGGCTGAAAGACAGAAAACCGGAGAGACAGTGTTGTTATAGCTAATACTCCTCCTGCTGAGTTTGCTGATGAAACAGAGAGATTGGTCTGCATGTGTGTGTTTGGAGGGGAATTTGAGCATGATTGCAAGGTACATTTGCCTTTTTATTTAATTATAGGGGGTAATAGGGGTATGTGCACACATCCTCACTTGCAAACTTTGATTCAGCTGTATAGTGCACACCCTTTATTTGAGTTTCATTGCATTGGTTTGCTTCCAAGTGCAGCTTCCCCAATGAGTTATGTTTTTCCAAAGAACCTTTATTTAATCATAGTGATACAAATAAAATATTTTCTATTGGTGAGAATTACATAATAAATTTGATTCGTATTTTAAACCACATACACATTTTCTAATTTGTGAAGGATAATTTAATTCATATTTTGTTACATTTTCAAATAAAAATTATTAATTTAAACAATTTAGCCAGGAGTATTTACAGCCAAAAAGGGCAAACCATTGACTCACATGGACACTCCAGAGTTCAAACTGTCCAAACAAAATGGAAGAGAGAGGGATTTAGGTGATTTTAAATATCCCATTGTGTTAATCCCATGCACAGTTGATAGCCATGTTCATCTCAACTATCTTCTGAGTTTACAGAGAACTCCCCACCTCCCCCAAAAAAGGAGAAAAAACATCCAGAGATGCAGTTGTCTGGCTCAAAATTTCTTGTTCATGTTAGAGGTCACAGCTCATTTCATCCACTTGTTTACAAGGTCTTGTTCCTTTGGTTATGATTATATGTCATGACCACAGGGTAGAGTTTGAGCCTTGACAGGTTGAGAAATCGAGACCTTCACTTTTTTACAGTTTTTTTTTTTTTTGTCTTTTTTACCACAACAGACCGGAGCAGCACCTACATTGCTGCAGAGTGGGTCCCAGTCTGTTTGTCCATTCCATACTGCTCCATACTGCCATCACTTATTAACAAGATGCCAAGATGCTTGAATCTTGCCTCCACTTGAGGGAGAGACCTACTCTGGCCACCATTCTGTAGGTTAAGAACCTCGGCTTCTGACTCTCAGGAGCAAAGGGGTCAAAAATACACTCATTACGACAGATATGCAGTATACAATTTCTAAACATAATACATCTACGGCACATCAAATCTCTAAACAAATGGGCTAAAACAAAAACAAGACCTTTGTGATGTGTTACAATGGGAGATTCTCATTATAGATATGAAGCCAAACAAATCTTCACCAGCTAGGTGACACTGCCAAGTCAACATGGATCAAAATCTCTGGGGAATGTTTCAAACATCTTGTTGAGTCTTTGCCAGGAAGAATTAAGGCCGTTCTAAACACTAGATTTTCCATATCGTTAGTAGTTTCTCGTAAGAGAATTAGTCTTTTATTATATTTTATTTATATGCTTTAGATAAAGTATAAAATAGCATGTTAAATCTAAAAGAAATAATAATAATTCTAAACAAATTTTAACAGAGATTTCTTTATAATCTATTTAAAGATTTATTCAGAAATAAAAGAAGTCAAAACAACTTCAAAAACTCTAAGTTTGGTGTTTGCATTGAAATTCCTATTAAAAGCTTCACTGCTCTTTTAAGCAAAATAACATAAGTCTGTGTACAG
>NW_015112816.1:134359-136320 GCF_001443285.1 Poecilia latipinna
TCTTTGGGTGATATAAAAAAAGATCTCTATTTAATCACATATGAATCAAAGAGTTAAAGATATAGGATTAGGAAAACATACCAATTTATATAATGTCAGAATGGTTGCATTAGAATATGAAAATATTAATGCAAAAATATTTTACGAAAGCTCTAGCCCAGATTATAAATCTAAAACAAACATGAGTAGATAGTGAGTATTACAGTCCACGCAGTCATGGCTGTTTTGTTCCACAAAGAAGCGAAGATGGAAATTCTTGGGTTACTAAGTGGCTCCTTCCAAATCTACATCATCATCCCTGATTTGGCTTTCATTTGAATTCCGGAGCCCCTCCTTTTTATGACCTTTTCTGATATTTAACCTCCTCCCTAGTGGCAATGCCAGAACATTCAGCAACCTGCTTGGGTGTTTCTGCACGGATTAATATGTTGAACGTTGTAGAGTACAAGCGAGACAGAAAGAGAGAGAGCTACAGACACTAAACAGGAGGGGGACTGAAGGCAAGCAGAACAAAGCAGACTGCAGCAGCTGTTCTTTACATCAGCATTTATTTCTAGGAAATGTTCGACTCAGACACACACGCACACACTGCCGCTACACTAATGAAGATTCTGCTCTAATATGAGTTCATTGTGCGCGTTGGGTGTGAATAATAGCCAGAAGACAACATTTTCAGAGGGAAAGGCATGGAGACAAAGATAAGTGGAAAATCTAAAACAAACAGCAATAGCCGTGCAATATAACACTGCAGAGACATCGATTCTCTGTCAGGTATTTTTTTTTTTTTACTCCAGCTTTACAGCCTTTTTCCATCCGATATCAATTTAATATGAGCGCTGAAAAGGTTTTCTCAACAACATATGTACTCTAAATAAGGAAAATATCCCTTCTCTCCTGTTTTGACTTTTCCTCACTATGTATTTTTTAACACCAACTCTCCTGAGATCTATGAAGATGAAAAAGGCAAAGAAAATAGAGCAGAGAATGACTGGCTGGCTTGAACTGAAGAGGTGGGAACCAGAGAAAAGTGCAACCTGGACAAACTGACTCCATTTTGAGATAATACACAAAAAAACAAAAACAAGCTGACATTACAAAAAAATCAGTTTCTCTGAGGTTAGAAAAGAGGATGAGTGAAAGAGTGACAAAACTGAATAGAGGAATAAGAAGAGGGACAAAGAAACAAAACCTGACAAAACGGATAAAAGGAAGAACAAGCACTGTATTGATAGCATTCTGTGTACAAAATGTGAGAAAATAAGTGAAGAATTAGTGAAAAGTGACAAAAAAAATGAAAATTTAACCTCGAGAATTTACTATTTTTGTTGTTTATGAGTCAGTCTGCCTCTGGGTGAAGGAGTATACATGGAGGTTAGGTGTATTTAGGGGGCGTGAGATGGGTGTCTTCACCCTTTCTACTCCCCCTACAGAAGGATGTTAGCTGCCCAAGGCCAGGAGCTGACCTTTTACACTGATCACATCCACTATTATTATCATCAATGTTTCTCTTCTAATGGAGCAGAACGTTATGTCTCTGTGAGTCCAGAGAGTGCAAAATGGGAGAATGGAGCAGCAATTTCAAAGCACCGGAGGAGAGGTGAGGAGGCCGAGCTGAAGAGGAGCAGGGAGGTAAGCAAATGACAGTCAGCTGTAACAACACAAAGAAAAACCTGTGGTTGCCTAAATGGGATGGCGACGGAGTCCCACTTGGCCACACCGGTCTGTCATCTTGTCTCAGATGCTACACTTTGTTTTGTTAGCCATTAATTTACAGGCTGCCTTGATCCAAAGCAAATAACCTCATTATCCTTTTCTATTGGATCATTACGATAATCACTGAGATCATTAGGGTCTGTTTGCTTTGGCAGACATGGTCATCAACAACGGAGTGTCACAAGTCCTCTTCAACCATGGAGGAGGACTTCAGAAGCTCTGTGTGTGTGTGTGTGTGTGTGTGTGTG
>NW_015112816.1:140133-188049 GCF_001443285.1 Poecilia latipinna
AATATCATAACATTTTCCATCCTGGAATTAACATTTTCCTTAAAAAAAAACAAAACAAAAAAACAACTGAAGAACAACCAGTGTCTTTTCTGCTGTTTTTTTTTTTAAAGAAAAACACGCATATTTTTTAACACATCACCAGTACAATTTTATTTCTGCTTTCCTTTTCCTGATCTGTTGTTGAAATCTCTTCAAAATTAATGTTCATAATTTTCTACTTGAAGATATTTTATCTGTAATTCTACTATAATGCAAATAATCTTTTGCCAGCTTTTAATGTCATTACAAAAAATAAAAAATATACATAAACTGATCAAAATCACTCTCGCTGCCAATTTTGACACTTGTGCTCAAAAAATATAATAGTCATAATAAAAGTATGTGTAATAATAAATATTCAAATATCATACATTAGATAGGGTAGAAAATACTCTTAGTGAGCTTCTAAAAACAGAAAATGAAAAATGAAACTATTTATTATGAATGGAAAGGACCAAACTTAACATTTGTACTCCCCCCCAAAAAAAGGAGAAATGTATTTATGCATAATGTTTTTACTCTACTTTAAGAAGATAATTTTTTTGTCCATAATACGCAGGTGAAGCTCTTAATGAAGGGACCCTCAAGGCTTACATACACCACTGAAATATTTTCAAGTACTTCTTAACATTAGCGAGAGAGCGATCACATGAAGAGTAAAGAGTTTACTCAGACTGTTTTGATGCATAATTGGAGAAGTTGCTGCAACTCTCGAAGCTGCAGGCTTTCACTCTTGTCTCTGTTTCCCCCTCCTTGGAAACCGGAGATCTTATTTTGATAACCGAATCGACTCTGCATGGGTCTGTTGCTCAGTGTACTAACACTGCTGTTTTAAAAGTAAAATATCTTCTAAGAACTTCTCAAAAATATTCATGAAGCGCTTTGAAAACGCTAACAACCTTACATGCATTGCAGTATATTTAAAAAAAACACAGACTCTGTTAGACTAAGCTACAATCATGCAAGGCAATGGGAGGCAAAGCTTGGATTAGGAAAACAAAAGCACAGATATTCTGTTGGGAAAACACTTGATTGATTTAAAGACTTGACAGTAATAAATTGCGACGGTCATTTTTATTTATTTTTTTCATCCAGAAAAGAATCTCTTAAATCTTGACGATGAAGCGACAGCATTTGCCACGCTATTAGGATTGATGTTTATGCCTCAGATGCTTCAACAACAAATAGTTGGTTCAGTGGCAAAGCTCCCGCTATGAAGGAAATGACTGCCTCCTAGCAACCGACACGGTGAGGCATGCAAAACCGAATGGCAATCATTCACTTACAAATCAGAAAGTGAGGCAAACTGCTGCATTAAATATTTGTAATCAAGTAAAAAATAAAAAAAAAAATCACTTCAAACAGACTCGTGGTTAAATTGGGGTAAACAGAAAACAGCAGCATTCTTCTTTAACTCAGCACTGCTAAAATTTCGTATCACTCACGTCTGAGTGAAATATTATTTCTCGAGAAAACCATCAATAATGAAGGGTAGTAGAGTAAGATGAAACTGCAAGGGAAGAAAAAAAAAATCCTTTGCTCTGCCTGCCGGCCTCCAAGTAATTCTCCCTCTGAGTCATCTGCGTTGAAGCTTTGTCACACCTGATACTCTTTTGTACTCTCTGGAGTTAGGCAAGAGGGAGCAATACAAGAAAGTATAACAATAAATGAGCATGAGAATGAATGAATTAATTACTGCTTCACCTCTATAAAAGTAATCACCCACAAAGTGAATGTAATTATCCCGCTTCTCAATTTAAGATATAGCAAGTACATTGAAAAATATTGCATTACCATTTAAGAGCTGGTGAGTGGGAGGATGTGTTTTTTACTGTTGAGCCTCCCCGACAGGATGCTGACATGATTCAATAATTCATTCAAATAGATAAAGTAAGAATCTGAACAGAACATACAGAACCTCTCAGTATCCCAGTTTATAGTGATGTAAAAATGTGATCATGGTAAATGATTTAAAACTTTATTACACTTGGAATGTGACATGTACTATTATTTGCAGTTCAGATGGTACGCATTCTTAAATAAGACATCCTGTATATTGTTTTAGCAATATTCCCCCACTCTACCACAACAATTTTTTTTTTTTTTTAATAAATCTCTGAGACTGTGAGGATGTTATCTGAGCAACAGCCCACTTCAATTGAGTCTATAGATTTTCTGTCCAATTAAGCTCTGAAATATGACTAGACTCTAGATTTAGGTGTATATTTGGACTCGCTGCTAAAAGTTAAAATCTATTTTCACTTTCAGCTTGACGGCAGACACCAGAAGGTTTTAGATCAGCGACGGCTGGTGGTTGAAACTGTTCGTAATTTCATCCACCTTGATAAAAATTCAGCAAGGACAGCTCTATTTTGCCGGGTTAAACTGATTCAGTATAATTACAGGTGTGAACTCAAGAAGGCCAAAAGCGGAAAATGGATCGGCAGGTGCTTCAGCAAAGTATTAGTCTAAGGGTGTGAAAATGATGCAAGCGGTTTTTGGGGGTCGTTTTACCTTAATATTAAAGTTCCCCGTCTGACTGTGTTTCCCGTTGAATTCTACAAAATAGATGTCACCTTAAATGTGGAAAAATATTTATCATGCTCTTGTTTTTTTTTTATTTTTTTATTTTTTATTTTTTTTTTATTATATGCCAAAAACATGGCGTATTGCTTAAATCACACTCAGGGTTAAAACAACACAAAAAACGCACCGGAATAGCCCAACCTGTGGAAAAATATGATATAATGTTGGATAAACTTCTGCTCCCCCAACCGATTCACTGTTATCCTCCAGTTAGGGCTGCATATCGCTAATCTCTGTAATCCTTTTGTGTGTGGCTATTGCTACCAAAGACAGCATAATAGCATTAGTTATTATTCCCTCACAACAACCTGATTCTATTCCATTTGCATTGATGCTGAGCAGCCCACAAGGTCCCAGCCCCAGTGGGAAGAGAAAGCCCACTGTAATGCTAACACAGAAGCAGTCATTCAGGATGGATAATATTGTTAAGCTTGCAACAACTACAGCAGCACAGTGGGGTCAGATCATCCCAACATCTCTCCATTTACTGGGGTGGGTCAGTTAAGGCCGGAGCTCTGGTGTGGTAGTATCTTGCTTGCTGCAGCAGCCGAGCTGTTTAAATAATGACACCATTGTGCCGTCTCAGTGCAGATGGAACATCAGAGCTCTTGTAATGGCCTGTGTATTAGAGCCAATGTGTTTGATTACTGACTCAGGGAGAGCAGGGATAGGCTGCGTAGTCAGTAGGGAATAAGGCTCCCTTCGAAAGACCAATCCAGGGAAAAAGACCTATTTGAAGAAACAGAAGGAAAGAAAGGGGAGAAAAAAAGAGGAGGGGGGGTTTAATGGAAGCGTCCTTTAAGGGAATGCAAATTAAAGGAGGGAATCTGCCGAGCTGCAGAATACAGTGGAAGGATATCAAACATGTATAGCGTGGCGACTGAAGAGGTAAAGGCAGAGGAAATGGGGCAGAAGTATTGAAAGAGTCACTCTCATTTTTTTTATTCAATAGACTCTCTGATGCATTTTTTTTCTCCCTCTCCATAAGCCTCATCCCACACACCTCTCCGTCCCTGTAGTCTTTCCCTATTATTATTCCAGAAACAGTCATAGCTTCTAAACTTGGCGTGATCTTCATAAAGCAACCAATCAAGCGCTTGGAAGTTCCTGAGTGACAGATGCACGAACTAATCAGAGGTCATGAGTATTATAAAGGAGCTTAACGGCACACAGAAGAGGTGTTGGTGGGTACTGAGAGGACAACGGAGGCATGATATATGGGTTAAATACACAGCCACTGAACTAAGACCTTCATTTTCATGTTGCCCTAGAAATTTCAAAGTGAAATAATAATAAAAAATGGTAAAGTCTTAGTTTTGTAAATTCATTGAGTTTAATGTTAGCACAAAAAATTGTTAGAGCAGTAAAAAATAACTGCAAAACTACTATAGATTATATATTGGAATAAAATGTATTGCTCTGAATTGGATTTCTACGAGACGATACGAAAAATCAGATATGATCTAGACCCCTATTAAATCATAGGAAATGCCTTGTCAACATGAGCTAGATTTAAAGAAATTGAATTATATGAATACAGGTTGACATTTTCTGACCATTGTCCCTTCATGGTTTTGTTTTTATTCTTGGAAGACAAAATGTGGCTTAGAACACCTGATAAATACAAATAAGAGTTTAGATGAAGAGTCTAGCTCTTCATGTCCTTTCCGTTTCCCCACACCCCCAAAAGCATGCAATAAAAAAATAACCAAAGTTATAACTGATCCTTTGCTATTTTCTTTACACTGGACAATAAAAAAATGGACATTTTACTCATTTTCAGACTTACCAAATATTTAATGTTACAACAGATAAGAACTGCTGCTGAATATTTTTGCTCTAATACAGGACCTTTTATTATTGTTCCAGCTTCGCACAATTTGTATTTAAAGACATACCACCATTGCGCCTATGAATTATTGATAGCTGTTTTATCTCTTAAGAGACATTTCTATGCCTTGTACAAACATTATAAAATGACTGAATCAGACTAACTGAATGAGAAGCCTCTACTTGTGTATAAAATGCTGCGCTCCACTGCTGCAGCACCAGGAGGCAACTTCTTCCTGACCTCATCCAGCGCTACTTGCATTTCATCTTCTCAGAAGAACCTTTCTAAAATTTAAAACAAGCTTCCACAGCGTCAGAACAATTACTATCTCAACACAAGTGCGCACGTCCTGTTGTGATTTAAACACATATCAGCAGTGTTTACAGAGAAACCTTCAAATAACCTTTTTGTGCGTTTAAACTTTTGTTTATTTCTTTATAAAATGTTATTAATAAAAAAACATGATTTTAAATAGAATATTTTACTCTATTTAAATTCAGGGTTATTCAGTCATAACACCAGACTAATTTTAACAACACCTAATTAAAATAGAAGACTGTGAAAAAAAAGATTAATATCAGTAATTCAATTCAAGAAGAAAAACTCATACTTTATAGATAATTATTAAAGTTGACCTAAATAAATGTTTAAATTGCTGTATAATTTTAATGATTACACGGTACAGCTAATTGAATACCTTTAATTCAGCTTCTCATGAAATATCCCAGAATATTACAAAAGGCCTAAAAAAAGGATTTTTTTAAATGCATGAATGCCAGCCTACTTAAAAGTCTGTTCATGCTCTCTGCAGCATATCCACTCAATATATGGTCAGGTGTCCTTTTGCATGAACTGAGGCAATGGTGGTAGGACTGCAGCCTGGAGTGTTAAGAAGTTAAAGCTGTTTTAATATTGCTGAAAGGCGAGCTCCTCTAAAATTCCCTGGCAAGTGGAAGTGGAGACTTTGGACTTGAAAAAACAAGCACCCTCATCATCATCATCATCATCATCATCATCATCATCATCATCATCATCCTAATTCTGTACCCCTCCACTCTATCTGTTAAACTATGTCCAAATGTAATGCAAATTTATTTGATCAAAGAAGACATTTTTGGACCAATGTGCAAGCAGTGCTTTGCAGAACCAACCATTTGGTCCTTTCTTCCTATAGAAAACAGGTCAGCTTTGGCCATTGTCTCTTTTTCAACACTGGGTTAAAACAAGGAATTTGAAAGTTGCAGCCCATTTTCTGACTACGTCTGTGTGTGGTCGCTCTTGAAGCAGAGACTCCAGCCAAAGTCAATGCCTTGTGAATCTCCTCCAAGCTGTTGAATGGGCTTAGCTGCCTGATCCTTGAAAGGCTTTTTCTACTACACTTTTTTTCTACACTACACTATTGTGATTCATTTTTTTTTTTTCAAATATTTGTGCTTTAATACTGCTGTGAAAAGCCAGCTTCTTTTGCAATGACCTTTTGTGGCTTATCCTCCTCGTGTAGGGTGCCAATGACTGTCTGCTGGACAACTGTCAAGTCAGCAGTCTTCCTCACGATCGTGAGGCTACGGCATAACAGTTCATAAAAGCAGTCTAGGTGTCCCCAAGACCTCAGCAGCGCTGAGGCTTATCGCCTATGTGCCATGCAGCAAATGTATTGATAATGTTTTCATGGATTCAACAGGGAACAAAGAAATTTAACATTTACTGAAAACAATTTGATTTTATCACTACATTCTAACATTTCTAAAGGTGGCTAACTGGCTGGATATTTGCTTTGATTCCATCAGTTGATAAAGGGATGATAGATGGGTTGGACAATAAAGAAACTACCTATGTTGTTATATATATAACTTTTGAAGCTGTTTTGTTAAGAACACTTGGTGTTGAATGCCATAGGCAGCTGGATTTAGACTTTAACCTATCTCTACCAGTGATGCTTACATTCAGATTGACATTGTTCCTGGTAAGTAATTAAGTAGGAGCTTTTGTTATTCAAATAGATAAAGTAAGCTAAATGAGAAACCTTGATTTTCCAAAACTTAAGTGATATAGGAGTCATATCTACTTTATTTTAGTGAAGCTTTTCAGTGTTGCATGGCGAATTCTACATTCTACATGTGTTCATATTTTAACACCTATATTTTTTTTGGTCAAACTAAAAGCCCTGTACCAAAAGATAGTGTTACGCCATATAGTCTCCTTACCAAGTTATGTTTCTGGATAGTGGGAAGAAGTACCAAAAGAGAAGAAAAAAAAAAAAAAAAAAAAGCATGCACAAGAACATGTCAACTTTATGCATAAAGACCTCAGCCTAAGATTCCACCCAGGACTTTGTGCCACTGTGCAGCCAGCTGTAAGCCATAATGATCAAAATGAACAGAAATAGGAGCATGACATATTCATCCCTTTGTATAATGTATTAATACACTACAAGAGTTTTACTTTTTGAATAAATTATTGCAATACATAAATTCATGGGTTATAGTCTAATGTACCTAGATGCACACTGCAGGAGAGCAGTAGATGAATGAGAGACTTTGTGGCAATAGCTAGCAGGCCTGTGGGTGCTGCAGAGATATCAAGCTCCCCGTACCGGTCTACAAGATCTCCTGTGTGGTCTGTGATTTATTGTGGCTGTGGAGAGCTTGTCACTGTTCATTATTACTGATCCAACAGGAGGCAATGCCACCACCCATCAATGCTTGCCCTGTGATACCTGCCACAGCTGCCAGAGGAAGTGACCTTAGCACCCACCCTGTCTTCTCACACAAACACTGGTTGCAGTCTTACTCTAATGAGCTCTAATGCCTTACAGGGACGAAGCCTCTGACCCAACACGTTAGTTATCCCTTAACCAATTTCTAATCAGCAGATATTTGATAAATTAATCCTGTCCCGCTTCATTTGAGAAGTGACAATATTTTCTGCATAGCAGCTTCATGATTTGTCTCGCTTTCGATTGTTTGTTTGCTCTCTTCGCTTCGCTATCTCTTCCCCGTTGCTCCTCACCCTCAGTCAGAGCAGACGCGCTTCGTATCAGTCAACCTGCGCTGTCAACTCTGTCAGCACGAGTCGCATCACAAATCAATGAAATGAAATGAATAATTCACGGTAACCATTAAGTCTAAACAACAAGAGTGATAACTGCCTGCTCTGACATTAATCTCATGAGCCGCCAACAATGGATTATGATATAACGTGATAATGATATGAAAGTCTACTCTCCGGTGAAGTTCCCTCCCACCCTTTGCACTGATCCGTTCCCAGATGTCACTTGGCTGTGACTGGCAGGCTGCCACCCTGTGAGCCTGTGCACCGCCAAGCCCGGCTAGATCCATCTTCATTAAGGACAGACGCACTGTGAGTTGTGTATGTTATTATCAGTGTCTATTAGTCTGAAAGCTCCAGCCGGGCAAACCCTGTCTCACTGTTGCACTACAACACCCAATAACAAGGAAAATGCTGTTTCCAAACAAAATAATCTGTTTAAAATATTGTTTTTTTTTCTAATAACGAATATAGAAACATACCTCAACAGTGATAGCACGTCTTCTCCTTTGATTATGACAAGTTTGCAAACTGCTTATGATTATGTGGAGTAAGAAAATGCACAACTGTCTTACTAACCTTTGGATTCACCACAGGCAAACTGTGAGCACCACCTCCTTTGTTGTTGGCGTATAAAATACTAAGATGCACATGGTCGTGACTTGCAGCCTTCACATGCACCCGCTCACACATGTGCGCACACCGAGGAGCCCACCGGGGCACCACATGTGATGTTGACCCAGTTTAGATCTGTGGCACAAAGTGGAGCAGGGATTCAGAACAAAAAGAGATAGTGACATTTAAAAATAGGTTGACATTCTTTTCATCCCATTGCTAAGACCCACACAATGGGGGTATCCATTTTTTGTGTCAAAGCCAATGTCAACTAATTATTCAATCGCACACTCAACTCTGAAAATTCGCAACGCTTATACGAGCAGTACTCGTTTTAGTCAATGTCAGTTGGTTGAAAGTAAAGTTAAGAAAAAGTTTTGAGGGGTTTAAAAGTTAATGTGAATTTGGTGAGACACTGTATGATATGCAGTGCTTTTGTTCAAATCCAATTCAATATAACTACAAAAATATCAAAGCTGTTTCCTGCCTTTCTATTTGGTAGAACGTACCATAATTTTGATGACTTTTATATTAACATCAGATTCTTCTTAATTTTCCAGGCTAACAATTTTAAATTCTGGAGTTTCTAAATAAGAATGCTACCTATTAGCAGCCATAAAATCAGAGCTTCATAGTGGCAAAGTGACGAGAAAATTATCCACACGTTTCAAAAACAATGTTCATATTGCATCATGATGCTTCTGCTCTGACCTTTAAATTGAGAGGACATTATTTAAGCCTTTCACGACGGTATTTGAACGCTTAAGAAAAGTATGTTAACCAAATGCAGACTCTGCAAATATAGTCTGTTGACCTTTTATTTTTTCTGTTCTTGACGTTATCAGACAGACTGCAAAACAATGTAGTGCACATTTTTTAAGTCAGTGCAGAATCTCCCGCTCTCTTTGTGCGTGTGAGTGATGTATCTAATTTGATAGTAGTGACCCCAATCTGCCTGCCAAGTTCATCCGGCTATCAGATGTGTGGAGTGGGCATCAGGAGATTCTGACATAGCAAGCCCACCTGACGTGACCCTGTTTCCACAACACAGTTTGAGGTGAACTGTTTCTGTATTTTCTGTCAAACATATATGTGTCAAACAAACACACACCATATGGTGTCACCACCAAAATAACAAAGAAAAAAAAAGGTATATTTTATTTTTAGGAATTTTTATAAGCCATATTTATACGTAAATCACATATAAGCACATTAAAACACTTATTAGAATTGACGTATTTCTCACATGAAAAACTCAAACTGGGCACAGCTCTCCCTGGAGTGTAACAGCGGTTACACACATATCTGTCTGTGGGGATCCACTATCAATAATGCAGCTATGCCTCTTCCCTCCCTTTAAACATAGCAATATAGACTGAAGGCTTATGCCCAAACCAGCTGTATATAGTTATAGATTATGCAAAGTCTCTGCTGTTATTGTGCAGAAGCTTGAAGCTGGCAGACAGCAGGAGCAGAGAGGCCAGTCCGGCACAGATGAGCAGAGGTATGAACTTTATTTGCACTCTCACTTCACACATTTTGGTCCATAAGTACAGCTGAAATAACAGGAAACATGCTGTCTCTAATTTATGTGAGTGACAACTTTTTCGTGCCCTAGACAGAATAAAGCTTTTTCTCAATAAACAAACTTCATATCAAACTTTTGAGACTGATTTTGCTTTGAAACAACTCAGACAGAAATTCTTGTAAATATAAGCAGCCTTACTGAAAATTAATCCAATTTAAAATACAATTGATGCGAGCACAGAGAAAAGAACAGAATTAAACATATGGAAATAAAAAAGCTTCATAGTGACATGATCAATTCTATACGCTGACAGGTCCATAATATCATGATCTGATTATTTTAGAAGGAAGATATTACTATTTAAAGTGAACAACTTTGTGTACTATAAACTGTATTCTTGAGATAGAAAAATACAAAGCTAAATGGAAAAAAAAGTATCTCGCTTAACAACAGTTTATGCAGCAGCCTTTGTGATTTCATGTACTTCAGCTAAAAAGAAAAGGAAAAGTAAGAAACCAGCCAGCATATTTGCATAAAATAATGCTCCGGTCCTTCCAGAGAACCTGAAACTACAGGGAATGTTTAGCATTACTCCAGGGATGATATGAATTTCTCAGGTTTTTTGTCATCCTCATAATTTGCCTTTCTTTTTTTCGTCTTTCATTGCAGAACACACACAAAGGTGCATAATTTCAAACTCTCATATCCTGGGGAAATTGCCGGTGGTGGTGGTCTGACAACTGGATCACGGGTAGAAGCAGCTCAGAGCTTCAGTCCATTAGGCTATAACAGGTGCTGCTTTCCACTGCCTGCTTCTGTTAATTATCAACTATGTGCTGCAGGAGACAGTTTATGCAGGGATTCACACCAGACACCACACCCATCCGAGCAGGCGGCGGACCCAGAGGGTCTGGCTACCCCTGGGAAGGGGCGGGGGGACGGGGATATGGGGGCGAGCGGGCAACATTGTGTGTTCTACATCACTGTTTCATGTGACAGGTATGAACAGGGAATGCTGGGACATTGTTATTCCACCAAAAAGCCTGCCGTAGGTGGAACAAAATGGTCACAAAGCCGAATTATCCCTAACAGAAATATTCTTTTCTAAAATGGTTCGTAGAGGCCCCATTTCTCTGCTCTTGTTTGCTTTAGTTTAAAAAAAAGTAAGACGGGGCTGTCTGTAAGGTATTAGAACACACTCTATATGAAAGGAGCTGCAGATTGGAGGAGAATAGGCATAAAAAAACACACACCCAGAGATGCATTAATTTGTAACTTATGGAAGCATAAATTTATAAGCAGTCATACAGATAATAATTACACCTTGAGGAACACCTATCTTCAAACGCACACATAAAACACCGCCTGCCTCTACGTCTCTGTTTCACTTTTTGTTGCATTTTTTTTTCTTCTTTCTTCTGCAGCTTCTCATGTCCCAGTGGGGCTTGGTACATCAGTTCATTGACACATTTTCTTCTGGTCGGCGGTCTCCGTGGAGCCTCCTTTTTTCTTATGACCTTTCTCCCCCCTCTTCACTCCGAGTCTCAAGCGTCTGGTCACTCTTCATCCCTCCCTCTGCCCGCTTTTGTTCCGTTAAAAAGATTTAGCAAAGACGCAGGACGAAGCACACAAAGAGAGATGAATCAACAGACATTTCATGGCGCTCACTGCTGCTTTTCAAGTGAAGGATGGTACTGTTTGTACTTATCCACCTCATCACCCCTCCCCCTTTACATATATCTTCAACCCTGGCGTTTCTTTCTTTTCTGCCACAAACACTCTCCCTCCCCCGACACTCCCTTTGATTTGTACCTGCTAGCTTTCTCCCGTCTTTCGGCAGTTCTCTTCCTATTTTTGCACCTCATCATGAAGTCCCCGTTTGCTTCCTTCCCGTAAATAATTAAAAAGTTTTTTTGACTGGGTGAAAATAAATAACTCTCAACCAATCAAAGACGGACTCACAGGCATTCTATCAGCTGTTTTTGAAAATAGTAAAGGAGCATTCATGAGTGCAATGAAATGCATTTTGGCTCTTATCCTACTAAAAGATAATGTAAATTATTCAGATGCCACTTACTTTTTCAGCACATTTACCCCTAAACTAGTCCTTTTTTATCAGCAGAGAAAACCATTCCTTCAGAAGAAGAAGAAAAAAATCCAAACAAAACAAAAAAAAAGCATTGGAGGTTTTTCTACAGACAGAGAAAGATTTAAATTGCAAATAGGGTTTCATTGACAGTAGCACTCAGTCATAAAGTGAAAAACCCTTAAAGATAACTCAACACATGCAAATGAGCTGATTGGCTGAGTATGCAAATTAATTCATTATTTGTAGCTGGCATTTATATGTTAATTGATACAGAGGTTTGCTGCAGATTAATCATATATATTATACTCTGAGTGTAGAATAATCTACTGTAATGATGCAGATAAAAAGATAAAGACAACAATTAGGTCCCTTTCTATATTTTCTTTTTATCTAACTAATCTGAAATATGGCACTGACCCAAATTACAAATGGAAGAAATCTCATCCTAATAAGACACCAAAAAATTTTCTTAAAATCTGCATGGAAGCTAAATATCAGCACCGCTTATCCAGGGCGGATGGGGGTGTAAGCAGCACCACTAGCTGTAGCAAGCTCTGCAGGTTTCACCCCCCTCGCGTTCTCTCTCTTGCCGTCTCTCATCCCTATTGTCTTTTGGCCTTCTGACCTGTGCAGATCTCACGTTCCTGACTATTCTCTCAGCAAGCAGCCGATCGATAGATGCCTCTGACTCCACCCTGACTCAATAACCTTTCATGCACATCCTCTTCCTCTGAGGAGGGACTGTTCTTGTACATGTCTGAGTGTGTGTTCCAGTAGGGAATGGCCATGGCTCTGCATGTGCAAGTTTGTGCTCACAAGGCATGGTTTGGGGCTTTTTGGCAGAGCTTTTTCTGTGTGTGTATGTGTGTTTGTCTGCCAGTTTCAGTCTCTCACCCCAGGGCCTAGAAGTCACAGCAGTGAGAAAACAGATTGATTTCTCCCTCCTATGCACAAACAATTAACTACACAGCGCTCAATTAGACACACGCAGGAGACGCCTCCAGTCTAGCCTTTGCCTTGACCCATGATCTGTATCTTGCAAACCAACCTATAGCACTTTATCAAACCAGTGAAAAGCTTTAAAGATGTGGATAGTGATGTGAGCCAGTGTGGTGACATTAAAAAGGTGTTTATTAGCTCTGCTTTTACTAAATTAGTTCCCCATGCTGCTCATTGCATCTTACTGGGATTGTGTCCGAGCGCAAAATGTGCCAAGATTATCTTTAATGATGTCGATGGTGCACGGTTTCATTACCACCGACTGTTCACACACGCTTCCACAGCTTGTGTCGCTAGCTGAGTAAGCAGACTTACGATGCTAATTTAAAAGCAGGGGAATTCCAGTCGAGCGTAGAACTTTCTGTATCAGCTGCCCTTACGTCCACCTTGGGGAGCCATGTTCACGTAACACATGTTGATCATCCAGTAAAGGACAAACAAGGTTGTCATCCCCCCGTCAGCTTTCTGTCACTTCTCGTTTTTCCATGTGAAACACTTCAGTGAACATGTCTTTTTCTAAACCTAACCACCCCCCCTTTCCCTGAGCCAAGACATTTGTCAGAATATCAAATGTGTCCTCCTCCTGCTTCAGTAAACCCAACTCTGGATGCCACGGAATAAAGGTCTGTTATCTGTGTATGTTCTAGAGAAGGGATTGTAAACAATACTTTGTAGTCAATTTTTAATGTAGATATTTCCACATTGTAAGTCAGTTTTTAGGGTTTTCAGGGCTGCATTTTAAAAAATACTGAAAGAGGTTCAAACAAAATGGATTACTTCTTCTACTGTGCATCGCATATATTCAGATCCCTTGAACCATTTCCCATTTCACAAAGCTTTTATTTCTTTTCTGTTTTTCTTTTTTTTTTTACAAAAAAAAAGCTTCTGTGCTTTTTTGATGTATTTTATGTGATAGCCCATCTCAAAGTAGCGCATATTCATGTTTTTAAAATGCCCACAGAAAAATCCAGAGATAAAATAAGGATCCATTCAATCTGACTGAGCTCGAGTTGCTTTGCAAAGAAGAATGGGCAACAATTTGAGGTTTTTTCCAAACAAAGCTGGTAAAGACACGCAACAAAACACTTACTGCTGTAATTGTAGCGAAAGGCAGTTCTACCAAGCATTGGTCCACCTGATGTCATTCCAAGCTTGTGAGCAAAAAATGCAAATTAAAGCCGAGTATGGTTTGGGGTGTTTTTGAATGACAGAGCAAATGAAAAAGAGACAGAAAAAACAGACCATTCATAGGAGTAAATGTGCAAGTGGGTATTAAAATTCCAAATCATCTCACACTCGCGTCTGGAGGCTGTGATGAAAATACATGATGTCACCAGGGTGACAAGACTAGGTATCATCTCTTGCAAAACATACACTGACACACACCCTGTCACACACCACCACATCTGTCCCGCTGCACATGACTACCTTGATCTTGTGCTATTCTTGTTTGTTAATTTTTCCTCTTATTTCTTATTTTTAATTTACCATTACTGAATGAAGAATAGGTTCAACATTCGTTGGTGTTTACTGACAAATAGTGATCACAAGATTTCAGTATGTTAATAGAAAAAAACACAGCAATATATTGCATGTTTGAATTTATATGTATGCTTTTCATGCCTACTAGACATCACTTACTGCCTGTGTTTGTTGGCACAGCTGACCGTATAGGGCTAAATGGTCTGCTGGTCAGATAAATACCAGGGAAACAGATGGTGGGTTTAACCAAGTTTGAAAAGAGGAATGGCCTAGTCCTTCTCATATTTCCATGAAACTGCATAACCCAACTCATGAATTTGCAATAAAATCATGATGTAGTATTGGGCTCTTTTTATTTTTTTCCCATAGCCCTACAACTTGCTTATAGGGTGACAAACTAGAAAGAGACACGTCAAAGGCTACAGACTTTTTAAGGTCAATGAGGGATCCTTATGCCGGTCTGTCCTGTTTCCCCTATGATGCCCTGCAGAGGGTTTTTGGTAGTGACAGCCATTCTCATGTGACTTCCTTTTTTCTGTCACCCAGCTATCTGCCATTCCCCTGGCCTGCAAACTGCAAGTGCTGTGAAAGCTGGGAACATTTCCACTATGGGTCTGGGTCACTGTGACTCACTGAGCGCTACAGCCCTGACATGCACTTGTGCAGACTGTTTAAAGTCATTCAGACAGAGTCTTAAAATATTCATCACGTTGAAATTAACAGAGCTGTCAATCATGCTTGAACTTGCAACAGTACATTGTCCTTGTGCTCCAACTGTGTGGGTTATAATATCTCAACCATCTGTCTAATGGGAAAAAAAAAAAGACAGAAATGCCACATTTCCCCACAGGACATTTACACTACAGACACTGAAAGCAAATATTATGGATATGAGGCTGGGAAACTACGAATAAGAAGTAGGTTGTATACAGGCCAACAACGAGCGCTTGTCAGAGAGCAGGCGCAAATACAACACATCCCACATCTACAGGCACACAAATCACAACAGCCTGCTTTCAGTTACTCAGCATTCTGGTCTCAACTGTAGTGCATGTCATAATCTGCTGACTCTAACATAGATGTGGCCATGCAGCTTGCTCAGATGTGGTTTCACCAGCACAAAAGTCTGATGTGATTCATGGCATTTAGTTGCCCAAGCTAGCATGAGACTCAGATATCTTTTTGTAATGTCATCACAGTCGGGGCCCTGATTGGTCACCAGATGGCTGCCCTGATTGGACTCTGGCCCAAACTGTGCAGACTGAATCACTGGCTCAGTGCTACTCTGGATGCTGATCCAGCCCACCTGCACTAACCAGCAAACACGCACAGCACATAAGACGCAGCTTTTGCAGGGGTGGGCACGTATACAAGAGGAAGTGTGAAGCCATAAAGGAAGTATAAATGATGTTCAATTAAATATGTCCATTTATAAAACGATTCACTTAACTGCCAATAAATAAATGTTCCACTACTCAAGTTCCTCTTTACCTTTATAATGCCCTGTCAATTGATTTTAAGGTACCCCTTTTTGAAGATTATGGCCCTTTAAAATCTAAGTGCCCTTGTTTAACTTAACTTAAATGACTTTCCCTCTTTGCTTCATGTGTTAGGCCCTATTTCAAGAATTCTGAGCACTGTCCTGGGAGACATAAAGCGTATGGTAAAGCAAGGGCATTCAGAGAGAGTGCAAGATATTTGCTGGGCTATGTGTCCATCTCTAAGTGTATCTAGGCTTTTACAAATGCATCTATTTACAGTTTATCTTGTTCAGCTTCATGAAGTTATCAGTAACCCTTAAGTGCAGGAATTCTCTTAAATACAGCAAACTTGTTTGTTAGCATCTACTTGGGCCTTGAGAGGCAATCTAAAGCCTCTCTGATTCAGACATAAAAGCAGAACTCCATTTATTTCCTTCCTAAAGGGATGCCTGCCATGTGGTTCTCAAAAGTTACCACTGGCATGCATACACACCAAACACGACTCCCCTTGGAATAACTGAAGGTATTTTGTAGTGTCTAACTATACAACGCAACCTTCATTTTACTTCTGGTTTCCCAGTTCATTAACTTTTACTCAGTGCCATACTGTAAATAGTTAATCCAGCCCAGGGGGATCTTCTCATGGATGCCCATTCTTTGTTTGATGTGATGTATTCTGTTTTCTATTTGCACTTCTCTGGTGCATTGGCAGACTGATCAAACACTTGCATCTGCAGCTTCTTCAAACCTTCCAGAATTGAAGGACAGAGAAGCATAACCTTCCCATAAGCCCAAAGAAATAGATGCACAACATTTGGCAGTTGGACAGACTCTCTACTGCACCTGTGCCTCCTCAGGCAGCTCAGTGTTTAGCTGAGGCCGCCTGCTGCCCCAGGGACAATGAGAGAGTGGAAGGATGGACTGAGGATTTGAGAGGAAGACTTGGACACCATTCTCCACCTTCCCTGCCAGTATTGCGGGTCGAGTGCACCAAATGTCTGATCCCTGGCTCTAACAGACAGCTGTTTGGTAGGCTGCCTTTGGGACACATCCACAAAAACATACTGTATAGACATGAATGTGAAGAGGGACACACTGAACATCTTGTCCAACATGGTCATCATCTCCTTTTGCTTTAATGTGATAGAAGAGAGCACAAAAAGAATGGCAGTCATGAGGGAAAAGGACTGAAATGATGTTCCTTGGTACTTACTCTCTAGAATATAAAAATGTACAAAGAAGTATTATTCTATGCTGTGAGGCAAACCTGGGTGCTACAGCTTAAGACCCGCATCACACGGTTTCCCCCAGTGTTGTCAATACAACATTGCAAGATTTACCATTTAGAGAGTTTCTATCCCTCCTGGTGCCAAACACTCTCTTACTCTCTCCTCAGATATTTAAGAAAGCTGTTGATCACACCTGTTCCCGCCTCATCCTTGGATGTGGGAGTCACAATGAAGGGAATAGCACTGAATGTGTTATCTGCTTAGGAGCTGTGACGCTATGTTTCTATGGCAACCCTCCACCCGGTTGTTATAGTCATTTTGCTGTCTTTTCTTCACAAGCCTTTTATTTATGTTTTTTGTTGTGTTTACTAAAACATTCCTGGGTTCAGTAAATGGGTCAAGACAACAAAACGATCTTAGAAATCAAGTCTTTAAGTGAGTCACCTTGCATTGTTCTATAAGAGTGTTTTTTTCTCTATGTCACTACTTAGCTGTTAAGGATAACACTGACTTTGATGATGGTCCTGGGCTTCTCAACACCCATGTTTAGAGGACATTATTCACAAAGGCAGAATAATTTCATGAATCTGTTCTTCTATGACTAACAGCTATGTTTACCTAATTATGCACAAAACAGGCATTCGTCAGGGTGGCACTTTTGTACCCATGTTTCCTCTTGAATAAATGAACAAAAGAACCTGTGGTGAGATAGTAACACCCTCCGCTTGGAGTCCTGCAGGTACCTGGTGACAAATTGTTGCTCTGATCAATGCACCACATTATTGATTCCTTCTTGAAGACCAGTCTCTTCTTCTTGTCCACATCATTAAAGCAACAAATGGTAATAATGAGCTCAAATGCTCTCATTATCTTGGTACAAAGATAAAACCAGATATTTAACCATAACCTTATTTCTCACTGTCTAACAATAAACTGACAAAGCTTTCCTGTTCAGCAAGGAAAACCCTAAATTATTTGTATTTGCTAAATCCCAGACTACAAGAAAAAAAAAATGTGAAAAATTATTTTAGAGATTGTTTTTTGTACTTAAAATTCACAGTGTTTTGGTGCACATCAGCATTTGGCAGAAGTATCTTTTAAGCTGTATAACTCAGGTCAAACATTTCCTCCAAGATTCGCACAATGAGTTGCTTGCATTTCTCACCTTTATTGGAATAGAACTGCTATAACTTTAACTTATTTTTAATTAACCTTTATTTAACCAATCAGGACAGATTAGGAACAATGTATTATATAGCTGCACTCTGGCAGAAGTAAGGTCTTTTCAGGGAAAATGAAATAAGAAGCTAAAACTGATTAAAGGGCTACAGCTGACACAAGTTTGTAGGCCATTGTAATCACACACCTCTTTTTAACTCTGGCCACACATTAACCAGTAGACTCAGAGCAGGGTTTCTTGATGGTCTTTCCAAAATATTGATTTAGTGGTGTTTAAGCTACACTGTAACTAATCTATGCCTAGTTCACTGTACATTTGAATGACCTACTTGCGAGAAAAAAAAAAAAAAAAAAAACCTTTAAGGCAGATGTGCTGAGAATTTACTCCAATATCTCATCATAATCTTCTTTCGTTAAGAGGACATCATTTTATGAAGTGGACCAGTCTCCCCTGGATTAAAACACTCATATAATGTGATGCTGTCACCCTTGCTTTTCAAAGTTGAGATGGTGCTTTCAGGCTGGCAAACTTTCCCCTTTTTCCTCCAAATGTCACAGAAGTCATTATGGCCAAACATTTCAATTTCAGTTTCATCAGAGCATAGGTCACATCGCCAAATATAAAGGTTTTTCAATTTGAAAACTGTAATCTGGCCTTTTGAGGTATTGTTCAAGTAATGGCTCTTTCCCTTTTGAGTGGCTTTTCAACTGAAGAAATATCAATATATATACATTCCATCAAACCTTTACTCATAGGCTTGCATTATGATCTTAGGCACATATGAGAAAAAAATGTTCAATATGTAGCACCCTTAATTATGCTTAATTAGATCATAATGTGTGCAAAAAGTTACACGAAGGTGTTTAAAGCCACATGAATAATGTTTGGAAGAACCAAAGTTTCGGTGCTGGCTGTCTGAAAGTACAGTAAAATGGATATCGGCTCACACCAGGGAGAAATGGAGAGCGCCAGAAGGGTAAGAGAGTTGAGAGGGGACGTTAAAGAATGTACACCACGCATATCACTCTCCTCCTCTTTCCTTTAGGCTCTGGGGCTTTGCAAAAGAGAAAAGAATGAGAAAGAGAGAAAGAGTGAGTGAATATGAGAGCTAGAGATGTGAGTGTGGCCAATCTCTGAGGCTACAGAAGGGTTGAGGGGGTTGTCTGGGTGCAGCTCAGTAGAGACAATTACCATACCCACTCTTTCTTACAACTCCAGCACCGCATAGAGGCAAAGAAACCCTGACATTCTGACGATGTAGAATAGACAGTAATGGAGACATGAGGATTAAAGACAAGGGAGACAGCAACACAGAGGGGAGCCTGATGGGAAAAGACAAAGAGGAGGATAAATTGGGAGGGGTGAGGATGGTGAATGAGTGCATAAAGAGTTGTAATTTGCCTAACGAAAGACAAGACTGACAGATAGGGGGAAAATAAGTATGTTGAGAGGATAAGAAATGATGCTCCCAGGAGCAATTTTGAAGGAGAAACAGAGCCCATATGGACAATGAAGGGTCAGAGATGCAAATGCAAAAGGAGAAAAAAAATAGTGCGTGAACTAGAAATTTGAACTCATGAGAAAACTGAAAAGGACATACCTGGGAGGAACAGAAATGTGGTAACAGAAAACCAAGGTGGAGCTGATGAAGATGGAGGAAGGGTGAGGAGAGTGGTCTTTAATCAAAATGTTTTTCAATTAATTTTACAATTAAGGCACTGCTCATTAGCTTTGGCACACACAAGAGATGGCGCTACAGTGATACGCATGTCATTAATATAATGATGACAGATTGGTCCTCCTATGGGACTGCTCAACTCTGTGGCAGCTGGGTCCACCTAACAACATCACCTGACAGGCATGACATCACCTAACCCCACTCAATATGGTTGCCAGTGGGACAAGATATATGGCCTCCACACAACAGCTTCTGAAAAACCCATTTGGCTCCACCAGTAAAGGGCAATGAGATGGACCGAATCTTCTCCTCTCTCCTCCTCCTTGTTTCTCTCACCAACCAAATAAGAACAAGAACACTGTTAAAGATAATAAACTCCAACCTACCTTGAACAAAAACTGCTTAAGTTTTACATGTGTTATAGCACATCGTGCATGGTGTCCTGCAGACAATCAATCAACTGACGACCAGAAACCGCACACATAAACTCACACACATTCACATATCTCACACTCTGCTGGAGTCTTAGTCTCTTATACACTGTTGTCATGGAAACCCCATTAAGGGAGGACAGTCAGGCAACAACTCTGGTGAAATCAGCCCGTGTCTCTTTTACCTCTCGCTCGTTCTTTCACACACATTCGCACACACCATCCTCTTCTTTCACTGCCAGCAGTTTCTATTTGTCTCCCTCCATTACTCTCTCTTCCTCACCCTTTGTCCTTCTCCTCCTCTCCTTGCATCACCCTAGCTGAACCTCTCAGCCCATGTCCCTCCATTAACAAGCTGCCTTTTCATCTTTTTCTCAAGTCATGCCTCCCACGTCTCAGGTGAATGTAAATATGTCATCTCACCTATCAAACCTTCACTGTGTTTATATGTGACTTTTGCTTGGTCATCATTAACACATTCTAAGGACACCCCTGTCTGTCTGTCTCTGTCTTTTTCTCTGTCTCTTTCTTAAGCAACCCTAAAGACAGAATAAATTTGAGACTGAGTCAGGGTCTTTTTTCCTGCACCCACTCTCAATTAAAGGGGAGATTTACAGGGGAACCAGTCAGAGGGCACCCTAGGAGGACAGCTTTAATAAGGGATCTGTGCTCCACGACTCACTTGACCATGCTTTCCCACCTTTTTTTTTTCAGATGATGGCTCACCACTTAGCAGCTGTGGGGACAGGAGACAGGAGAAACAGGTTATGGATAACACCTTACTGTCAGTGCCATTAAACAGTTCCTTCACTATTAAAAGCAAGCAAAATGGCAATGATTAATATTGGTTTGAGCATCCAACTCGTAGATAAAAAGATCACGTGAAAGCANTGACTTTGATGATGGTCCTGGGCTTCTCAACACCCATGTTTAGAGGACATTATTCACAAAGGCAGAATAATTTCATGAATCTGTTCTTCTATGACTAACAGCTATGTTTACCTAATTATGCACAAAACAGGCATTCGTCAGGGTGGCACTTTTGTACCCATGTTTCCTCTTGAATAAATGAACAAAAGAACCTGTGGTGAGATAGTAACACCCTCCGCTTGGAGTCCTGCAGGTACCTGGTGACAAATTGTTGCTCTGATCAATGCACCACATTATTGATTCCTTCTTGAAGACCAGTCTCTTCTTCTTGTCCACATCATTAAAGCAACAAATGGTAATAATGAGCTCAAATGCTCTCATTATCTTGGTACAAAGATAAAACCAGATATTTAACCATAACCTTATTTCTCACTGTCTAACAATAAACTGACAAAGCTTTCCTGTTCAGCAAGGAAAACCCTAAATTATTTGTATTTGCTAAATCCCAGACTACAAGAAAAAAAAAATGTGAAAAATTATTTTAGAGATTGTTTTTTGTACTTAAAATTCACAGTGTTTTGGTGCACATCAGCATTTGGCAGAAGTATCTTTTAAGCTGTATAACTCAGGTCAAACATTTCCTCCAAGATTCGCACAATGAGTTGCTTGCATTTCTCACCTTTATTGGAATAGAACTGCTATAACTTTAACTTATTTTTAATTAACCTTTATTTAACCAATCAGGACAGATTAGGAACAATGTATTATATAGCTGCACTCTGGCAGAAGTAAGGTCTTTTCAGGGAAAATGAAATAAGAAGCTAAAACTGATTAAAGGGCTACAGCTGACACAAGTTTGTAGGCCATTGTAATCACACACCTCTTTTTAACTCTGGCCACACATTAACCAGTAGACTCAGAGCAGGGTTTCTTGATGGTCTTTCCAAAATATTGATTTAGTGGTGTTTAAGCTACACTGTAACTAATCTATGCCTAGTTCACTGTACATTTGAATGACCTACTTGCGAGAAAAAAAAAAAAAAAAAAAACCTTTAAGGCAGATGTGCTGAGAATTTACTCCAATATCTCATCATAATCTTCTTTCGTTAAGAGGACATCATTTTATGAAGTGGACCAGTCTCCCCTGGATTAAAACACTCATATAATGTGATGCTGTCACCCTTGCTTTTCAAAGTTGAGATGGTGCTTTCAGGCTGGCAAACTTTCCCCTTTTTCCTCCAAATGTCACAGAAGTCATTATGGCCAAACATTTCAATTTCAGTTTCATCAGAGCATAGGTCACATCGCCAAATATAAAGGTTTTTCAATTTGAAAACTGTAATCTGGCCTTTTGAGGTATTGTTCAAGTAATGGCTCTTTCCCTTTTGAGTGGCTTTTCAACTGAAGAAATATCAATATATATACATTCCATCAAACCTTTACTCATAGGCTTGCATTATGATCTTAGGCACATATGAGAAAAAAATGTTCAATATGTAGCACCCTTAATTATGCTTAATTAGATCATAATGTGTGCAAAAAGTTACACGAAGGTGTTTAAAGCCACATGAATAATGTTTGGAAGAACCAAAGTTTCGGTGCTGGCTGTCTGAAAGTACAGTAAAATGGATATCGGCTCACACCAGGGAGAAATGGAGAGCGCCAGAAGGGTAAGAGAGTTGAGAGGGGACGTTAAAGAATGTACACCACGCATATCACTCTCCTCCTCTTTCCTTTAGGCTCTGGGGCTTTGCAAAAGAGAAAAGAATGAGAAAGAGAGAAAGAGTGAGTGAATATGAGAGCTAGAGATGTGAGTGTGGCCAATCTCTGAGGCTACAGAAGGGTTGAGGGGGTTGTCTGGGTGCAGCTCAGTAGAGACAATTACCATACCCACTCTTTCTTACAACTCCAGCACCGCATAGAGGCAAAGAAACCCTGACATTCTGACGATGTAGAATAGACAGTAATGGAGACATGAGGATTAAAGACAAGGGAGACAGCAACACAGAGGGGAGCCTGATGGGAAAAGACAAAGAGGAGGATAAATTGGGAGGGGTGAGGATGGTGAATGAGTGCATAAAGAGTTGTAATTTGCCTAACGAAAGACAAGACTGACAGATAGGGGGAAAATAAGTATGTTGAGAGGATAAGAAATGATGCTCCCAGGAGCAATTTTGAAGGAGAAACAGAGCCCATATGGACAATGAAGGGTCAGAGATGCAAATGCAAAAGGAGAAAAAAAATAGTGCGTGAACTAGAAATTTGAACTCATGAGAAAACTGAAAAGGACATACCTGGGAGGAACAGAAATGTGGTAACAGAAAACCAAGGTGGAGCTGATGAAGATGGAGGAAGGGTGAGGAGAGTGGTCTTTAATCAAAATGTTTTTCAATTAATTTTACAATTAAGGCACTGCTCATTAGCTTTGGCACACACAAGAGATGGCGCTACAGTGATACGCATGTCATTAATATAATGATGACAGATTGGTCCTCCTATGGGACTGCTCAACTCTGTGGCAGCTGGGTCCACCTAACAACATCACCTGACAGGCATGACATCACCTAACCCCACTCAATATGGTTGCCAGTGGGACAAGATATATGGCCTCCACACAACAGCTTCTGAAAAACCCATTTGGCTCCACCAGTAAAGGGCAATGAGATGGACCGAATCTTCTCCTCTCTCCTCCTCCTTGTTTCTCTCACCAACCAAATAAGAACAAGAACACTGTTAAAGATAATAAACTCCAACCTACCTTGAACAAAAACTGCTTAAGTTTTACATGTGTTATAGCACATCGTGCATGGTGTCCTGCAGACAATCAATCAACTGACGACCAGAAACCGCACACATAAACTCACACACATTCACATATCTCACACTCTGCTGGAGTCTTAGTCTCTTATACACTGTTGTCATGGAAACCCCATTAAGGGAGGACAGTCAGGCAACAACTCTGGTGAAATCAGCCCGTGTCTCTTTTACCTCTCGCTCGTTCTTTCACACACATTCGCACACACCATCCTCTTCTTTCACTGCCAGCAGTTTCTATTTGTCTCCCTCCATTACTCTCTCTTCCTCACCCTTTGTCCTTCTCCTCCTCTCCTTGCATCACCCTAGCTGAACCTCTCAGCCCATGTCCCTCCATTAACAAGCTGCCTTTTCATCTTTTTCTCAAGTCATGCCTCCCACGTCTCAGGTGAATGTAAATATGTCATCTCACCTATCAAACCTTCACTGTGTTTATATGTGACTTTTGCTTGGTCATCATTAACACATTCTAAGGACACCCCTGTCTGTCTGTCTCTGTCTTTTTCTCTGTCTCTTTCTTAAGCAACCCTAAAGACAGAATAAATTTGAGACTGAGTCAGGGTCTTTTTTCCTGCACCCACTCTCAATTAAAGGGGAGATTTACAGGGGAACCAGTCAGAGGGCACCCTAGGAGGACAGCTTTAATAAGGGATCTGTGCTCCACGACTCACTTGACCATGCTTTCCCACCTTTTTTTTTTCAGATGATGGCTCACCACTTAGCAGCTGTGGGGACAGGAGACAGGAGAAACAGGTTATGGATAACACCTTACTGTCAGTGCCATTAAACAGTTCCTTCACTATTAAAAGCAAGCAAAATGGCAATGATTAATATTGGTTTGAGCATCCAACTCGTAGATAAAAAGATCACGTGAAAGCAGAGCTATATTTCAATTCACTCACTTAGCTGCATCCTCACATACAGTCACTTGCCACCTTATAAAGTACATCTGTTCAATTGTTAACACAAATAGCAAATCAGCCAATCACGTATCCAGAACTCAATGTATGTGGTGA
Source organism: Poecilia latipinna (assembly GCF_001443285.1). Classification (NCBI taxonomy): domain Eukaryota; kingdom Metazoa; phylum Chordata; class Actinopteri; order Cyprinodontiformes; family Poeciliidae; genus Poecilia; species Poecilia latipinna. The sequence continues at coordinate 165,050 of NW_015112816.1, forward strand.
AGACAACTTCCCAAAGTCCAAGCTAAAATTCTGAATAAGGAGGAGGAGAATTAAAACTTTGAATGTAACATGTTTCTTGGTACCAGAATCTACTGATCTGCTAGGATTTTCTCACAAAATCAAGTTTCAGCTTAAAATGAATCAACAGAAAAAGAGAAATTATCCAGTGGCCTTTGTGTATATACACAAAGGCCACTGGATAATTTCTCTTTTTTGTCAGTTCAGAGGAGAATGAGTGTTTGAGATAATTGAAAAGCAAAAATTGATCAAATAATCTTTTGCTTATGCATAATACCATAACTGAGTGAAAAACGCATAGAACCTTAAAGCAGATGGGCTACAGCAGCTACTCAATGAGTTTCGATTTCATCTGCAGCATTCAGATGGCATTCAGATGGCTGAAACATATCGGTACAACGACTCAGTCCATTCTGGCACTGCAGAGTGAATGGACAAAGTGATGTCTAGGCTTCCCTTCTGGACCAGTCACCCTCAAGACCCAAACTTGGATGAGTGTAAGACAATGGATAGGAGTCATGGATGCACAGCTGACAAATCTGTAGAAACTGTGAGATGCTATCCTATCAACAAGAACCAATATCCTCTAAGGTAGGGGTATTTAGCTCCAGTCCTCAAGGGCAGGTGTCCAGCAACTGTTAAATTTGTTCCTGATCCAACAGATCTGAATCAAATGGCTGAACTGCCTCCTCAGTAGGAAGTCAAGTTCTCCAAAATCCTGTTAATGACCTAATTATTTTACTTAGGTTTGTTGAAGCAAAGACACGTGTAAAAGTTGTGGGACACCAGTTGAATACACCTGCTCTAAGGAATATGTCAGAAAACCTGGAGAGTTTACAACCTGAACAATTAAAACAGTCAACTGGTCCTACCTAATAAAGTTGCTGGTGAGTGTATCAAGTGGTTTCCAAATGCTGCTAGCTCTACTGCAAAGCTTCACACCCTCATTAAATTGACAGTAGGTCCTAAAGAATAGCAGCTGTTGTTTAGAAACCATGCCAGTTCAGATCGGATTGCCATATAACCACTGCCATCCTCCTTTGTACTCATTGCTGTTCAAGTTTGTCCCTGTGGGCCACTTGTTTGCCACAAGTCGGAGCATCAAACTGTAACCCTCACCCTTCTTGATCCACTCCAACCCACCTGATGAGCTCGATAACACAGTATGGTGGAGAGCACATGCAGGGTGCACCCCAGAGAAATAATCTTCAGAAACAACGAGTGAATATGGGGGGTAAACAGCAGGGCTCCAGGCTAGCAGCAGTGCTCCTGAACGATGGTACGGAGGGCTGAAGAAGGATGAAACATCTGTAGGACAAAGGATGGGGCTATGTTAGGCTCAGTGAAATTTAGGGAGTAAGCAGGTGGGATGCGCCAGGACAAACGAGGCAGAAAAAAATTGAGAGCAGAAGAAGTAAGTAGTTGGATGCGAGGCAATAAAAAAAGGAAGGAGAAACAGGCAGTCGCCCAACATAGATGTTTTATCAGCCTGTCGAGAGACATTGCAGAACCTCTCTTCCATAGGATGATCTCAAATCACCTTATACCCCATAATATTTTTGACTTCAGAAAATCCCAGAAATATTTATGTCCTTAATAGTCTCTGCATGTATTCTATACTGGCTGGGTGGTGAGCTGATGCTAAGTATAGCATTGGGATATTTTTGCATGCATAATAGCCTGGTGGCTCATATTTAGGTGAGCGGGAGAGCTGGTAGTGAATGAAGGGATGATGAAAAAGAAAAACCAGGGTTTATATATAGCCCCACACACAATCAGCTGGGAGTCCAGCAGACATTAAAAAGCAATGCCTAATACTTAGAGTGCATACTGTTCGTGTGCACATAATACTTGACTCCGGGCACAGATATGATGTTCAGGCCAGCAGCATCTACAGCATGAGAATTGCCTCTCAAAATGGAGGGGAGCAGAAAGCTCTGTGTTGCAGCATGGCTGTTATGAATATTTGAAGCAGCCATATCGCCGGGCTCCTGGTTGTTGCTCAAGAGGGAAACATGGGCGCAGGCACATAGAGTGTTTGGCAATACAGGGAAGCCAACTTGAAGCGGGGGGTGGCGGGCAGCGGCAGAGGCAGCGGCTCATCCTGAGGCTGGCAGCAGGCCGCTCAGTGAATGAAAGCGGGGCAGGTCATGTGTGGGTGGGTAGGCGGGACTCTCCTGCTGCTGAGACAGATGCCATGGTTGTTAGGCTTAATTTCTTCTGCCAAGCACCACCCAGCACTGGCCAAAAACAAACTCAAATACTTGTGACCAGTGTGTGTGTTTATCTGTGACCGTGTGTGTCGGCAAAGAAAGAGCACTGTTTGATTCGGTATCAGCCTGTAACAGGAACACACACAAGCAGAGAAGTAATCGTTTACTGTTCAATCCCGACCACCTGCCTCCCCCTGTTCTCTAAGGCGCTTTCTTAGTCCTATCTCCATTTCTTAGCATCAATCTTCCTGCCTCTTTCTCTCTCCATCTTTACTCCATCTTTCCCTTTGCAGCAACAGTGGCTCCTACTGCAGTGAAAAAGAAAAAAAAACAGACTGGATGGGGGGGCACAAAGACTGGGCTAGAGAAACGGAAGTGAGAGATAACAAAAAAAGAGCAGTTTGGTATTTTGCTCAGTGTTGCATTATTGTCTTTGACTGATCTGATGTGGACAGATTACAGGAATGCAAGACTCACAAATCACAGTTCTGCTTCTTCAGCTTCCCACCACGTCACCTGAATGAATAAACACTCAAACTCTAATACATGCACACAAAATGCACACCCTAACTTGAGCTGGCATCCACACCTGTGGCCCATCTAGCAATCTTATAACCACTGTTCTTCCTATCTAAAATCACATTTGCCCCAAACACTTGTGTCCACCTTGACAAGTGGCTTAAGCAATACATAATTACCTGTTGATAAGCAATTTGTGAAATTGGCGGTCTTTTCAAAAGGGATCAAAAGCCTTTCACACTTGTTTGTTCATAAGGTATGAACACTCGTTTCTTTTAGCCTTTACTGAAACTAACTGTTCTGACTGATGTTAGATTACAGTCACTTTATCAACTGCTCCAGAGCCCTTGACCTGTGGACTTCACAAATGAGGGTTATCAAAATGAGCATTATTTTTGATACAGTCAATATTAAAAAAAGAACATCAATGATATAATATGTGTTGCTTTTATCTTCCAAAGATGGCACACTTTGCTGTAGACACACGCACACTCATCTCCAATCCCTATTTCATTATATTTAGAAAGTTTGCGTTTTGAGACTAGCAACAAATCAAGCAACTTTTTCTGAAGCAACTAAAGACTAACATTAAAGTCCTTTTAGCTGTATTTTTTTCCATCTTGGAACATTCCTCATTCCCAATTTGCCAAATGACTCAAATGTGGATGAGTGCTCACTCCTCACACAATAGATCCTCCCAGCTGCAGTTGGAGCTGTTCTTGCATTGCTGCTAAATGGCACAAGTAGAAAGGTGCTGCTGAATGACCCCTTACAGTCAAAGCTGGATTTAAATTAAATCACAACACACGAATAAATTACTGCAATTTTGTTCTCTTGTTAGTTCATGTAGATTAGTAATGTAGATTGTATATGAAAAAGTTGAAAAGTATTGTCTTACTGCTCTTACTGCTTACTGGTTTCTTTCATAATTACTTGCAATCAACTTGTATTGTTAGTCATCTTTTCCACAGTGTCCTTTTACAGTTACATGCAGAGAACTAATTATGCAAACCTATTACTTCATTATGCAAAAACTAGCAACTTGACTTGACTTAATAGTTTTTTCTTTTCTTTTTACAGAGGAACAGTTCCTCTCCTCACTTGTAGTAGTTTATGTGATGGCTAACGCCAGTGAGCTGGTGCTGAAAATGTAATGTTTCTGTAACATGAGAGCCTCTTTAGTCCAAGAGGCAAAAGCAAGCATATTGTTTTGGAGGTATTTTGCCTGAGAGGCAGATGAATGGGAAAAGCCAAAGGATTTGGCTAAGCCCTTACGCAAGCTGTGCTACAGGGTGGTGTCTCGATGGCCGAGTAGCTGTAAAATCCTGGCAACACATCTTGAAAACCATGATGAAGAAGGTTCGAGCAAATCGCTTATAGATCAAATGCGGCCGCAGGTACTGATGCACAGCCGAAGCAAAACATCCAGCAGCGGATGGTTTTATGATATAAAATCATCAGAACTTGTTAATTCCAGAAATAAATCAAAGATTACAAAAGTTGATGAAAAAAACAAAGAATTGACAGAATTAGTACCAACCTTATCAAATGTAGTTGACAGAGTGGACCAAAAAAATATTATGCACATTTTACGAAAACAAAAACTGAACAGGGCTACACTAAATATGTACATCTAGTCCTTGTTAATACTGTTTAGCAAGTTGTTTCTTCAATTCATAGTACAACTGAATTAAAGGTAGATCCACATGAGTATGAAAACATGAAACCAGTGTCATATTGGCTACTTTTCTGCTATACAGGAAAAAAGAAAACATAAAAATTTTTAGGTTAGGTATTTTTATAAGTTGACTGCTGACCTCCTACTACTAATTAGTTTTGCTTTAGGACAATTAAAATAGCGTCAGCTCACCACACGGAAGGTGACGCGTGTCATTCATTTCAGCGAAATGAGGCAACAATTGCTTGCCCTCCTTCAGCCAAGTAATTGGTGAAATGTGTGTATGTGAAAGTTGGAGCTCATTCATGTGGTCCTACACATGCAGGCTTGCAGCACGACAAGAAATGTTAAATTTTTGTTGCTGTCACTGCTGTCGCTACTGTGTCCTATGTGTTGGGTTCACCCTGAGTGGCAGTGTGTTGTCTGTCACTCCCCCTGTATCAAGCCTATTTCATTTTATATTTTGCTGACTTTTATTACTATTATATGATTATTAAAAAGAGTCCTATGCCTTAATAAAAATTACGCAGCGTCGATAATCGCAGCAAGTACTTTTTTTATCACTTGTCAACTTTGAAGCTTTAGTTTTAGTATACACACATTACTGACACATTAATTCAAAAATTTATCCTGCTTATGTTGAGCAGGGAGGAAAATAAGCTAAAAAAAAAACACACACACACACGCACAGCATTATTCATCTGAGACCCCATTGCGATTTTAAAAAAACTAAAACACTTGGAGGCACACAGCTCTCAACTCTCAAGGACAAACACATCAAACTTATGTGCCTACATAGCTCATGACAAATCCAAAGGATCATAGAAACATTCAAAGTCTGCCTTACTTACACACACAAGCACACGCACGCACACACACAACCACTATCATATTCATTTCATCAGCAGCACGGCAGGTTTTAGGATGCCGATCCATAAACATCGATTCACACTTCAACGGCTCTTATTCGTTTATCTATTTACTCATTCATTCGCTGATAAGTTTCATGTCACAAAAGTTGCAGCTTCTGTGGATGGAGCCTGGTCATTGATTGACCCAAGAAGGATTTTCATAGTTATTTATTATTAACTCAGAGGACTCAAAAATGTCCTCTACTTCACAGAGAAAAGCCCCACTTATTTGTCCATCAATCAAAAAATCTCCTGTTGTATAATAGACTGAAGTATTGATGTCTTGCAGCCGTGCTGGACCTTCAGGTTGTCAGTGTAAGACTTTCTTTAATAAATCTAACCAGAACTGGAGACCAAGCGTCGGGGAAAAAAAACTTTAGAAATAAGTATTGTAGTTTCACATGCACGTCACATTCTGCGGTGACCACTGCATAGAACAATAGTAATACCTCTGTCTCACTTTCTCATGCACTACACAAAACACGCATTCACCAAACACACAATGATAGTAGCTCTACCCAAGCCAGCCATGCCGTCTGGGTGGTAGACAGGCGACAACGGTGAAAATTAAATTCTATTTAAGGCTAATTCCATTTCCAACCTCGGCTGAGTCTCTGTGCTATTGTGACAGTCAAGGAAATCTGTCTCATCTGCTCCATTGCGGGAATTGATGGTGAAACACGATACAGCATAAATAATGGAGCTTGATCGCCAAGAGACAGGCCCTGAAGGAGACTACAACAGGGTCAAACATGAACGCTGCAGTCTAGGATGGTAAGGAGGGCAAGAGACAAAGCGACAGCAAGGTGAGAGAGACAAGCGAGCAGCAAAAAGTGAAAGGCCCTTAGAAAAGAGATGACACTAAACTGTGTTTGTGCATTTATGGCATGCAAATTCTTCTGACATATCATGGGAGGTATTGTTTTGCCACTATTGCTACACAAAGGGGTGAGTCAGGGTTAGCCGTAGAACAAACTGCACCAGACGAACCAACCTCAACCCTAAGGTTCTGACATATTCACACTGCCAGTTGCACAGATACAGAAAAATTATTTCTATAAGCACTCACACTTTAAACACACCAATGTGTTTAAAGTGAACTCGCCACTAAACTAAAATGATGCAAAAATATATAGTTCATTATTCCAATGGTATATATACCATTGGAATAACAGGTATCTTTAATCTAGGTACTTATACAGAAAGCAAGCATAGAAAATGTTTCATCTCAAGACAAAATTATTTGGGTATAATTGCACAGATGATGAAATGAGGTGCTTAAATGTAGAAGCACTTACATGCCAAAGAGGCTAGAAAAAACATTTCCAAGACTCACTTAAAATGATGCACAGAAGACAACAAAATGACACATAGAGATAAATATGCAAAACACCATCCGCCTACTTTTCTTATTTACATTCATTTCACATTCAACTCGATATTCACATCCAATTTTAGTGTCAGTTCACGTCCAAGCAAGCACTCAGATTTAACCGCTTGTGCATGCAGCCTGTATCCACAGGTCAGCATGGTTAAAGCTGACACTTTCTGTCAACACACCCATCACTGACCCCTATTACTCACTCACTTAGTTTCTTCCATCATGCCTCACTCATTCATTTACCGTGACACTCGTAAGTATACAATCCCTGCACAATCTGCATTAGCAGACACAACTACATAGAAATCAACTCCTGGTTTGCTTGGCAATTTGTTCATTTACTCTGGCTTTTAGTTGTTCACATACATTAATCTAGCATCTTTTCTTTGACCCATCTACTCACACTCGTATCCTATCTGATCAATGCCACCCCTCCTCAGTGACATCCTCTAATTCCTTTTGCTTCTTGCCCTCTGGTCTCTGTTACACACTATCTTTAACTGTCTTTTTCTCTTTTGCTTGTCTCTGTCAAACACTTTTCATCCAGTTTGTACCACCCACTAATTAACCCTCTGTTGACACTGTCCCTCACCTCTCTGTTCACCCTCCACAATGTTCTCCGGCCAAGATTGCTGCCTCCCCTTCTGTATAGATTGCTTCCAATCCAACTAAGATTTAAGGGCTCCTTTAAGTGCTAATCAAGTTGTCATCCATGCAGCCAAAATCAGAGGCTTGATAAATAAAAGCTCTCATTTCTGTTGGCTACCAGCTCTCGGTGTTTAAATAGGTGACACTGGAGTGCATTCTAAGCACAGCGGATCGATGCCAGAACCCCTGGGGTCCTCTGAAACGGCGAACAGAGACAAAGCTTAGAGCTCAATAATAACGCAAGGAAGGGCCGCTTGCTCCCCATTTCGAGAGGATCTCCCACTTGGCTAATACTTCATTCCATCACGTTTTGTGTGTGTGTGTGTGTGTGTGTGTTTGTTGTTGTCCCCTCATCACAACAGGTAATTTTATCCCACAATTTAGCCGAACTGTTAAAATGGAAAGGCCTGAACCCGTTATTTTGGCACGTTACAGAGAAGGTTAAGCTGTTGTGCTGATGGAATCAGCAACCATTCTTATCAACTTTTTCCAACAAGCCCACTCTCCACTTTCCCTTTATCCTATCACATCCTACCATGGCCAATTTGCTGCTATGCCTAATCTCTCTTTTCCAGTTAAACCGTTCAGCATCATTTGAAAAAAGCTCATCGCCATCCTAAACTGTCACCCTCCAGGCATGCCACATCAACCAAAACCTGCTGTACCTATAAGTGCAGACACAGACAGCACAAAAATGGTCTGAACAGACCCACACTATCAATGACCCATGCCTAAAATCACAGCGCCACTCCAGTTTTCCTCAGTGCTCTTCCTCATCCCACCTTACGTCCACTTACATTCTCCATGAAAGATCTACACCCTGCAATGACAGTAAAAACGTTCATCTCTCCCACTGTGGCTCTTTTCCCCTACTTTGATTTTCTGTCCATCAAGGGGGCGTGGATTAGTGCTCTCTTGTTTATCTGCTCGTCGGATTTATCTATCTATCGCTAAGCCATCCTCTGTACAGCGGCAGCCTCAGCACTGCATTAATCCCCTATCAGCCAGCCGGCCATCCATCACCCTGCTGTCTATCGCGTCAGATCCATCATCTGCCCATCTGTCTCACACTGCCCATCCTTTGAGCTGATCTCCTCAGAGAGCCGCATGGACTATTCACAGAGGGTGGACGGGACAGCAGGACAGAAAAGAAATTAGAGGTAAATGAAAACGTAGAGGGTGAGTAAGTGTTAGGATTACACAGTGCTCTTCCTCCTTGCTTCCTCGCTCAGGCTGTATCCTGCTGAAAGCCCTTTCTCCATATCAATATATGCTTATTAGATGTTTCATTTGTTTCCTTGTAATTTGTTTGTTTTCTTCACTTGCTAATTCTACCCAGTGGGAAAAAAGCCAGTGGAGGAAAAGATTGCTGCGAGGGACGAGGGTCATAAATCCCATATAAAACCCTGATGTTGTGAGAAACTCTGGCCCCTCCTTTTTCAGCAATGTTGGAGCAGTGAAGGGATATTGTTTAAAGCCTCTGGCTTTAAAACAGCTCAATATCTGGGTTCATCTGGGGTCATTTGTATTTCCATCCATATCTGCTTGCATCAAAAGGTGAGCAAGGGTGGGCACATGAGTGGGGAGAAGGTGAATGTAGGGCAAATGTAGGTACACTTGCAAAGGATGGAAAGTCCGCCCAGGTGCTTGTAAGTGCAAGATCTGGGGGCAAGGAGTGTAAACAGGCACATATTAGAGAAACCAGTAAGTACAAAGACACATCGCTCCATAAACTGCAAAAGGTGGGTTAGCAAACAGGTCTGTATGTGAACCATATAATTTAGACTAGTCAACAAATAGCCGTGAGACCAGAGCGAGTGGTTTTAAGGACCAAGGGAAAAGAATAGAAAAGAGTGTGATGTGAATGAATTCACAATTTTACTGTATTAGAAATAATTGGCCTTTTGAGAAATTAAGTTTAAAATATAATCTTGTCTTTGAGGTACATTGGTGTAGCTTCTAAATAACAATCCAGTGCTGAGGGATGAGAACACAACACAGTTTATGTCATAGCTACAACTAACAGCTCGAATAACAACTAGATCTCAAGGTAATATATGGGGTTGCTTTAGAAAAGAAAAAGTTTACTAGGCAACAACATTATCTTTTAACCAGTAAGTGGATGTAGCACCATTGATTGTTTTTCCTTGTGTCTGAGCTAAATGAAGGTCAGAATGTTTAGGTTCTCTCTTCTCACTATTACCGTGCAAACGTTTCCTTTATGAACTAAAATTCAAGTCAGAGACTTTGCTGCTTTTGTAGCAAAAGTAGTAAAAAGTAACACTTTAAAAGTAAAACTGTTCTATGTGTAAATGCCTGAGTTTGACACTCCTAGAAAGGTCGTTGCTCTTCTGCAACTTTTGGCTGCAGTAGAAGTTGTCAAACATGGTCGAAGAATAAAAATTGTAAAAATGAAGATATATGCGATTTAAATAGAACATGAATGAGCTCCTTTTTTAGCTGAATATCTTTTGTCGGGACTTCCTGGCTTATAAATCATGGATAGGCCAAACACCTTAATGAAGTGATAATAGTCTCTGACCAACCCATCCATCCAATGAGTCGCCAGGAGGTAAAGAGATTCCCATAAGAAATACATCTGAAAACTGTTTAAATAGTCATAATAACCTGCTTTGGGCAAGCTACGACCCAAAGGCAATTGCAAGTTTTTGGTTTGCAATAGATAGACTAGAAATGCACAGAGCTTGCATCAGTTTTGCTGTGATGGTGAAAACAAAGCCATGTAAAAAGCTGTACCATTTCAAGCTGAGACTTGAAAGCTTGTATGCTGTTGCCTAAAGCAAATGTGTTTTCGCATGTCTATCTTAATTTCCACTACTAGTTATGCATACCTTTGAAAAAAAATAAAAACACAGTTTTAAGAAAACCATTTTGAAACTTCATGCCAGTGTAAACAGAAACAGATTTATTTCTGACAGATTGTCTATTTTTGACTTCTGACAACAAAAATAAAAGGACAATGAAGATATTGACAGAACAGATGCAATAAATTCAGTCTTGCCTCATTATGGTGATAGTCAGAAAATTACTACTATTAGCAAAGCCTCGGATGGAAATGGATTCAATTGATGATCTTTTTTGTGTGGTTTGAATGCTGTTGTTTAATTTTAGGAGCCAGTTATTAAAAGCCTCTCATAAAATACCCCATAAAAGCCGTCAGCAGCATTTAGAACGCAGCTTTCTGCACTGATCTAAAGAGTTATGATATATAGTATGTTCAATCTAATTTACAAATTATTTAATGAATTCAGTGTGAAATGGGATTTATTTTCTTTTTAATTATTAAACACTGCAATATTGAGAGTATTTAAGAAACTGTGTACATTTTATTTGACATTTTAAGTATGAACTCCACTAAAGATATTTGTTGAATAACACTCATAATTATTGTTCAGTTGTAATAAGCATGAAAATGTAAACCTAATATTCCTGTTGTTTTCAATCTTGGTAGGGCACTGTTTAATTATTTTGCGATTTTTGAAAAAAATATATATACTTCTTTATTTCTTGCCTCAGGTCTCTGACCAAATTTAAAATATGAGACGACCTAACCTTGATAAACTGTGTAACACGACTAAAGAAAAACACAAACTCTTTTTGTTACTCATATGTCTTCATGAAAACACCACAATTGGGAATTCAACAAATATAATATAATGATACATCTTGTTACACAGATGTGATTCTGTGTAACAAGCACTTGGGAAGTCCTTATTTAAAGATGGGGGGAAAAGAAATGCATGGCATTTTATTCATTCAAACAAAAGGTCCTTCTATTGAAGCAGCCACCTCAGTCCTAATTAGAAAACATATTTTATATTGACTTTCACAATATCACCTTGATGGCGCTATACACTGCCCCAGCAACACACAACAACCCATTACATCCCATGCAACTGCTACCAAAAAAAAAAAAAAAAAAAACGTCCCCATACATTAGGATGATACCCTTGCAGTTCATGTTTGTTGGTATGTGAGAGCACATTTACAAGTGCATTAATGTTGAACATTCATGTGCTGAGGTTGCATGTTATATTTCATTTTATAGCATGCAGTAGCAGTACGCTTTTGCATGAAAAAGAAGAGGCATAAATTCTAATTACTGCCATTCCAACAACGGGATGACAGCACTGGAAAATAACAGATGCACAACCAGTTATGGCAACACACAGGAAGCATAAGACACACAAAGAAAACACCTGCACCGTCCCATGAACATGAGCACAACATTTTTAGCACACACTGAATTAATCAGCTCTAAGACAAATAGCTGAATAAATACTGTAGATAAGCAGATCGATATTTTACACTCAATTCATTTGAGTTCACATAGATGTCAAATTCCACACAGTTCCATAGCACACTGATTAAACTGGCACCACATTAATTCACTAAATCAATAAAACCAATCTGTCAAATAAATCAAGTTGCATGGATGACTGCAGCCAATTGGAGGGCAAGAACACATTAAAATTCCCTTGCTCCAACTGCATATCTATGTCAAGCAGGCAGCCCACTGATTTGCTGTGTGGATTCCACAATTTGTTGAATGAAAATGATTAATCCATGAAACAATAACCAGGGTGCCAAGAAGCCACATGGTAATTCTATAATGATCAAAGACTCAATTAAATCCTCTCCCATTCTGCTCACTAAATGTCTCAGTGGCAGCAAAGAATGTGTGTATGCAGTTTGTGTTGTTATTTTGTGTCTTTTTGAATTGGTTCGTGCTGTAAGGTGACCAAGGTCACAACTTACTATAATAAATGTCTTTAGTGGTTTGGTCTATGTCTATTCAATATAAACTAAACAGAAGATTTGTCCAGCTAAATTTTAATTGTCAGTAACATTTGCTGAACAAAGATGCCTACAATCCTGTTACAATTGGTCTTTGACTGATTTTTTCCAATCCCAATGTAGTTTATCACATCATGAACCAATCTTTGGATTGTACAGAAAATTTGTTACAATATCTCTCCAGCTTCACATACATATCTTACTGGTTCTTAATAATTTTCTCAGATTTGTAACCCATGTCTTCCAGTAAAAATCATTAGAAATCTGATTGCAATCTGCTACAAACCAAATGAGAATAATAAAAGCAATTCAAACTTCTATGACAAGCTAAAGATAAGATCTGAGGGTTTATCAGTTACCATGCTTCAAGCTCTAAGCAAAATACTGTTTGCAAACCAAATTATGGTTTATTTTAACTTATTCTGAGTTGTTTAACACCAAATGGCAAATTGAAAAACTGCTTTTTAAAACCAGTTTTCATCAACATGCTAAGTTAATTTGATAAAGCAATTATTCTCCCTTCTCAAGAAAGAGCTGGCTGTACTGTGTACCATGCAGAGCAGAGGTTTATTTGCCGAATTTGCTGCATTAGTACAATAACTAATGCTGATTGAAATAACACCAGCAGAAGGTTAATATGCCTTAACACTCATTTACTTATATAAATAGTGTCGGAGAGGTGATTTTATGATATAGCACGTGTAAGCAGTATTTTCCCGTGGCCTGTGCAGAGGAGCAGAGGGCATCAGGATTGGAGAAGTGCACCGTTGGGTAGTCTCAGGTGAGATGTGCAAAGTCCCAACATAATTATAATCCTTAATTAATCCAACCCGGATGTGCTCCCTCTTTCCCTCCTTCAAAGTTCATTGCTCTCTGTGTTTATAGACTCCTTCCATATTAGTGCAATTCCCACTCTCTGTTTAATCTGGCATTTTCCAGGTCTACGTATAATGCTCTGGGAGTTTTTGCAGCTGTTTATGAATACGTATGTCCTATTTCACATCTCTCTACTCCTTCACTACCTTTGTTTTTTGTTGTTTTTTTTTGTTTTTGTTTTTTTCTCAGCCTGCTTCCTTCTCTCATCTTGGAAAACAAGAAAACAAGCGTCTTCTTTGGGTCCCACACCTCTTCTTGCAGCTCGCAGCATGGAACAAAAGACACACACACACAAACACACGCACACCAGTCCAACACCAAATACTCCAAGGAGTGAGCTGCTGACACAAATACGAACCCAATGGAGCCATCCTCAGTGGAATGACTCAGGTGAGTCTCAGGTTAACATTGATGTTTATAGACATGTATTTGCAAATTCTAATGCCTGACCAGCTGTGTTGATTGACACAAAGTGATTAAGTAATTGAGTCAGCAGGCCGAGTTGCAGGCAAAGAGAAAAACATTGCGAATAAAGGTGCAATAAAGCAAAACCGAAGTCCTGCAGAAACTGATGAAGGGCCTGCACATGGCACTAAGCTGAGGATAATGAGGATAAAGGTGTCAGTATTGACACTGGTAGAATGAGAGCACCAGGTGTAAAGAGGAGTGACGACTCCTCGTGCCATTACTGCTCAGACTCCTGCTCTGTCCGTTTTGGAGCGAGCCAATTAGAGGAGCTCATGCGCCACTCCGCTCTGACTACTCTATCAAGCTATCAGAAAAACATAAGGATTGATTGGACAGGCAATTAGGTCAATTGATCCCTGCTTCCTTTCATCTCTGTGCTCCTCCTTTTTCAGATGGACAGGCTGGATGCAGAAGGCTGCTCCAATTAGCTAAGGTTCAGGATTTAGTTTCCTCATGGTTCTCTTCATCTTTTCCTTAGTGTGAAACGGCCATTTTCCACCTCCTGACCTTGTCTTCACAAATTCAAACTAGGCAAACTTGTGAAAAAAAGTATACACTTTTTACACACAAGCATATATATGGTATATATTGGCTCAGATGTCGCACAGAGAATAGTGGAATTTCACTATATCAGGAAGCCCAATAAGAGAGGCCACATGGAAAAGATGTAGAAGCTTCAAAGTCCAGCATCCAGATTAACCATGAGATATCTTCTGACTCAGTATTCTATCGTTTGTTATAGGAAATTACTATCACAATTACCTATTAATGAGGCACAATAAAACAGTACCAATAGAGAGATAAACTAACATTATGTCTGATTCGCATGGATAGATTTTAAAATTGTCAGTTGATTTTCAAAACATGAGACACCTCACACGTGACGATAAAAATGAATAGCAGCTTAGGTTCTTCAGTATGTGGTGTATGCTCACATGACAAAGACAACACGCCACACAGAAACATTCAGATATCAGACGAGAAATCTCTCAAAGCCTCTCAAGATCTAACATGAGTTCAAAGCAAATAAACATGGCCGACAAGGAAGAAGCGATGGCGATAGTAGACTATTTTTGACAGAGAAAAGACAATACTGGGTTTCCACCAAAAAACCTGCTAAGCCCCAGTGGTAGAAGCAGTAGGGCAGTCCCCCAGCAGCCCACTGTGTTTTTGTATTAAAAAATGAGTTACAAAAATTCGAAGGTGCATGAACAGGCATCATAATTTAGGAATAATAGCGGCCAATAGAGAGGTGAAAGAAAGCACAGCGCAATCGGTAAACACCCCTTCGCACCCATTTTAATGCATCAACTATAAACCTTGCTTACACTGTCTTTACTGTCCTTTCTACTGGAGTATAAAAAACCCTAGTTAAAATACACAATGCTTAGTCTTGTAGGGGGTCTACTGCAGTGCAATTTTTCTCTTGGTTACAATGGTACAGCTTGGTGGTACTGCATTCAAGTACACAACCATGTCACTCAGACACGCCTCTGTGGCGAGTCAAACGAGCATTGATTAATGGACACCGAGCATTGATCAGTAGCGTTTCTAAGCTTTGCACATGTGATTCATGTGCAATGTGAACATGGAGTGGAATGGGTCTCCTCTGCTCTCTGCTCTGACTTCTGACAGTTTGCAACAAGACGACTATGTGAGACTGGCTGCAGTGCTTGGGAAGCAGGAGGCGGCTCTCGGCAACACTCACTTCTCGCTTCAGTTGCTGCAGAGCGATCGGGGCTTTCACATGTTGTCACCATGAAAGGGTCCAATAACACCAAAAAAAGTTGCTAGAATTGTCTCTGGTTTTGGGAAAAAACAAAAATCACTAGTGAGGTCTGAAAAGCCGCTAAATAGAGCAACAAAGTTGTTAATTTGGCAACGATGCATTCCCTCGTCCTGACCACAACCCCTTCCACTCATCCCCACTCTTGGCCTTGCTCCTCTGTGTGACACCACCCACATTGGTATAAATTTACCCACTTTGGTATACATTTTTTTTTACATTTTTCTGTGTTGCAAGGTTGTACTTTCACAAGTGGGTAAGCTACACTTAAGACTGTCGGCCTAAAAATCTTGTCCTGTGAACATGGAGTGGAAACCTTAGCTGGAAACATTGAATAAAGTACATTGTGAAAGTCGTCTAATGGATATAAATATAAATGAAGTCATGACTATTAAGGTGGCATATACCACAACAGTAATTAATGAGATGTGAAGTACAGTTTACCGTGGTTTCACAGCATCAGTTACAAAAATTGCATACTAAAACAATATGATTTAATTTCTTTCATTTAAAAAGACATGAAATAATTATTACAACAGCCACCAAGATAATGTAGCATAATGATGATTATTGCAATAACATTAATGATATCCATTTATCTGCTAATTTATTGCGTTGAAGTTGATCAGGGATTTAAGCAAAAATATAAAACACCATCTAAATGTACCTATAGTTTTTTTAGAGCTTATTGCAAATCACAACATAATTTTTTGTCAATCTGCTAGTTACAAAGTAATACAACAAAAGCCAGCTGTTGCTAGATGGTTAATTAGTTGTGATATAAGCTCTGTTATCAACCTTGTAGTCCATTCCTGAACAGAGATGCTGCTCAGAGCTTGCCGTCTGTAATTTAAAATATGAAACAACTGACTCAAACGGATGGGTGACGCTCTGAGAGTTTAGTTTAATTTAGTAACCGAAAAACGTCAATAGAGTTAACTATTTGAGTCGCCCTGATAGCTGAACGGTCTGGTGTTTCTTTCTCTTAATTTTCTCTACAGTATCTATAAAATAGAGACTGAGAATTGAGAAAAACAGACTTCTATAAATCGGTTGTTAAAACTGCAGCTATACACCTTCTGACTCAGTATCTCCTTCCAATCTAAAAAAAAAAAAACTGCAAAAGTGAATGAAACAGTGTTGAGGCTGATTGGACACATTGATTGAGCATCAGTACGTCTTTTCTCTGCTGTATACCAAGCTGTCTCTCAGTCAATAGACACAACCAAAATACACCCGGCACTCAATCCAGTGTGTTGCTACATGGGCCAATCCAGCTAATTTAACACCCACTCCATTTATGAAAAAGAGTCCTCATCGATTTCTTCCCGTGCATGTGCTCTCGTTGCCCCTGTTCGTTTTTCGCCATCCCGGCGCCTACACACGCTCAAGGTTGGCAGCACTGAATTGGATTAGTGTGTGGTAGGGTTCCTGTAAGATGGGCTTTTCAAAACCCACACCTTCAGACTTTCTCCAAGAGTAACAGAGACCACAGACTGGTAGGGCTACAGTTGCATGCTGCTGCATGAGTGCATGGTCAGATTCATAGAGAAATCCGCAACACAAACGCAGTGGGCTTCAAAATAGACACACTTTGTCTCTTGCTTTTCCACCTCATTGCCACAGAAAAGGGACACTCTTAGTCCGTTAACCATAAACTATGCTTCCTTTCTGCTAATGTACTTCCCAGTCTTAATTCTTTTCTGTTTTATTCGTTGCACTCTCTTATTACTACGTTTTGCACCCAACATCTAATCTAGAATGTAGGGTGAAAACAGCCAAAACATGACAAATAGCCCTTACAGACATAATTTAGTATTTTTGATTGCAATTATGAGTCCAGCAGTGACCGATGAAAACCATTTCCAGTGTGTTTGGTTGGCAGTGGTAAAATAGTGAATCACAGTAACTGTCATTAGAATTGTAATGGCTTTTCTGTAAGGACAAGTCTTATCAGTCGAGTGACAACTCCAGAACTGCCACTGCCAGGTAAGCAACGCTTCCTCTGAACAGGGAGAGTAGAGAACAGCGATGGGGAACAAAAAAAAGCTGCTGGGTCGGTCAAAGGGAAAAGGCCCGACAGAGACAGAGCATTTTGACATTAGAAAAAAAGAGCACAAAAGACCTCTCTTTGCCCGTGCACAAGAGATACGCAGGAGCACACTACCTCATGGGACACTACAAATATAGCCATGCGTCCAACCACCACCACATTTTTCACTGCATAACTCCACCCAAATGAGATGGAGTAGGCTGAAGCGAGCTCGGTAATCACAAACTGCAACGATACTATCAAAGACGTTTTGAGGGATTTTGTGTGCTGAAGGGAAATTAGATTTTGAAGAAAGGTCAAAAATCCACGTCTATGTACAATTCAATCTGGCAAAGGTTTGTTGTCTATTTATTACAGTTACAAATACTCATTGGTAACAACAAATCTCTATAAACCATTGGCACGGTACCTTAAACAGATCAGGATTGGCAAATTGGCATGCAGGACTGGTAGTTTTAATCGGATTTTAAATCTGTCTGGAAACCTTTCATCATCAAAAGGCACCTCTGATCTTAGGACTTTTTAAATAAAAAAAATGGAGTTGGCTTTATAAATCTTCTGTTCAGTCCTGACACACACATTTTTACACGAAGTCTACAGTGGCATTCGAAAGAGCATTTGAGGTCACTTCAGCATTCAAACTTTAAAGGCTGGGCGTAATTTGAAATACACTGATAACGACGTAGAAAATATTTCAATTACTTACATGTTATCACATTTACACCACTGTACACTTAAAATGTATGAAAAATATTTGTGTTTAGATTAAAATTATTTGCTTTACATTGTTTGCTCATTCTCACCTAAAAACTGCATTTATTATTTGATTTGTGTCACCAAACACCAATTTTTTCAAATTAATATTATGAGATATTTGGTCTCCATCTTTTTTTTTTTTCAAATCTTATGCAGAAAGAGTATTAACTATAGTGCAATCGCTTGATTAAAAGAAGAATAAACAAATATAATTAATATAACTTCGAATTTAAAAATACAGTCCGAAGTTAGAAAAGCTTAATTCCAACAACCAGAAAATACAAACCCAAACTCTGCAGCAAATATGCTGTTACAAAAGCGCATCAGTTATTTACATATTAAAGATATTTCTTCTACGCAATTCAATATTTTCTATGAAGGCTTGTACTATTCAGTACACGTCTCTATAGCTGTGGCACAAGAAAAACTTTTGCAGAATTAAAATGACACCAAAAGATGTAGTCAGATTCTTTCCCTAACACAAAAGAATCCTGTCATTTTAAGTAAATATTGATGCAATTTATGTAGTTTCTGAAAGAGTGTGGAACATCAAGTTATTTTCTGAAACTTGCATCAGTTCTGGGTTTTTCTGCATAAATTCTATTAACATATTAATTTAGTCTGCCTTGAGAAAGAGCTGCAGGGGGTACATAAATATTGCATTAAATTGTAAGTAACAAAAATGCAAAGACAAGACATTCATATTTTTATGAATACGAAAAAAGCAATATTATTCATGTTCATATAAAGATTTATAAAATGATTATTTGTGTGTGCCGTGCACATACAGTGCATGTAAACACACACACAGATATATACAAAGTATATGAGTTAACATATACAGTGAGCTAGTGCATTTACACCTAAATACTATGAAAATCAGAGTAATGTTTTTTTTGTGTGTGTGTGTGTGTGTGTGACCATTTTCTTTTAATATGGTTATCAAATCCAAGCATCAAAACAAGAGGCTATGAAAACCAACACCTAAAGACGTAAACTTATTTTTAGTGACCTATAAAGTCTGTGATGACCATTAATGACATGTTAATGTATGAATATAATTCAGCAACAGAAAACCGAGAATAATTTTTCTGATGGGTATGTGACACACAGACAAGGGGGAAATAAATCCTTCTGTCTTCCTGGGGAGTGTGTTTGGCAGTAAACCAATTCCAAGCCTGCCTTCTTGAATGTCCAGATAACGCAATCAGACAGTTGCAATATTGCTGTTTTACCACCTGAAGAATTTGAATTTCATTCAGCCCCTTCAGAATAGTGGACTTGCCAATTTTTCCCAGAAATTGGCAGGACAAACACAATGCACCCCGGTGAAATGAGGAAAAGGCTTATAGGCTGAAAATAACTGCTTTTGGGGTTTGTCGAGTATGAGTCCTCAAGTTCAATTTTATCATGATGGCACAAAAAAAAACAACCAAATGTTTAATTTCATCATCACTACAATATATGTTGTCGATGTGTTTTATTACATGCCTTAATATTAAATTGGGAATTAGTTCAGAAAGTAATATTATAATACCGCATCAGTATCCAAAACATTATGGGGTCGGATTGGATAAAAATTAGATATTATAATATGTTCGGGCATGAGCCGTCATTACACACATTCTTTAATCTGGATTTTAATTTGGAAGACCGTAGTCTTCAAATACTAAAATCTAAAGGGAGTCAGTGGATAATGATTTGAAGACATTCTGGATTATTGGTGTGGGATTGAACAGAGCAGTTCACACTTAGCTCTGATGCTTTTATTCCCCTAATGCTCAATGAGATGCTTAATTTTGTTCCTCATGAAAATAAATGGAGAGGGGAAAAAGCACAACTGCATGCGTTTCAAACTGAGCAACATTCAGTGATATCTCATTTTTAGGTAGTAGCTTACAGATAACAAATAAGCAGTTTATCACTTTTGCTGAGCGCTATTACCGACCCGCCTCTGTGTTTTGGTCAAAATGCAGCTTTTACAGGACAAACTGCCCTTTTAAATCGCAAATAAAGTAAATTCATCAGAATGTGTTTTAGTGCGGCTCCATGGTGCGTTGAGCCCACAGCAGGATCCCCACTTCAGGATTCGGCTTATTTCCAAAACCCAACACGCATTTTAAACATGGAACGGATACATCAATAAACATAAAGTCGATAACTGTCAAACCGTAAAACAATAAATGAATAATTCAGGTTGAAGACCTCGCAGACGCTGATCGGGGACCTCCGGTTTGTTCACAGTTCATAAAATTGCCGCGTTAGTATAACATGTACAGGAAATTTAAAAAAACTGCCCTTCGGTCTTACCTCGATTTCTCCGATCTCCGTCTTCTTGGCTGCTCAGAGTGTCTCATTCATTCTGGTTTGTCTCCCCAGCTGCCTCCTTCTCCCTTTCCCCCGCTCGGTTATCGCTCGTTTTCTCCTTTCTGGTGCCGTCTTCATGCGGATGCATAAGAATTAAATATTAATAGGCTGCTATCTTAAAGACAAACCGGGATATAAAAGGACAAAGTGAAGGGGGGGGGGGGCAAAAAAGATCACCAGACCAAAAAATGAGAGCCGTAAAGGAAAATCCTTAAGGACAGAAGCAACTGTCACGAAAATGCGCCCGTCTGGGCATCAAAATAAATAACGACGACACCATCGTCCTGGTAGTAGCAATGACGACCCGCGAGTGACTACGACACTGGCATTGCCCGAAACGTGAAACTACGGAGGAACATTAACTGAACAGAAGTAACGTGCAGTCCGTCCGCCACTGCTACAAGGTGTGAACTGCTACAAGGTGCGAGCAAATGTGCCCCCCCCGAAAAAAAAAAAAAAAAAACGTCTGCATGCGAGCGGAGATCAGACTCGTGAATGTCTGATGCGCACCTCTTCTTGCTTTTTTCCAAACTGTCCACTCTTCCCCCTTCCAGATCACCCGTTTACATCAGGGTACCCAGGCCATATGCGGCTGCCTTGTGCGTCCTGACGCACAGAGCTCATCACTCGTCTCTTTCCCCTCTTTTGTCAGCAGGCAGCGCACACTCTCATCAGGACCATCCACATGGTATGTTCAACCTCAGCAGGTTTATGAGGCCTATTACACTCTAGTGCCTTCGTCACAGTACTGTTGGTAGCCTAAAAAAAGATTTCAAATAAGTTTCTACTACCGAGTCTGAGGTGATGCAGCTGAGCCCCCACTGCTTGCTCACGGACAGACAAACCGCTGTCTTGGCACTGCTTGGGATCTTTTTATAGATGTCGAGTTTTTTCTTTGTTGTTGTTTTTTTTATTTTTATTTTTTTTATTTATTTTTTTTCCTGGGGGTTTTGTCAGGTTTTTTGTTGTTTTGAAGATAAGGATCAGGAACCTTGAGAGCTAATTAAAATAGCCATTATTGAGTGCCCTGCTAAATTACTTTAAATTCAGTAATGTAATAATCCAGAATGAACTGCATGTGGCATAAATCGGGGTTTGGCTGAGATGACTTGTGCAAGAGCTGAAACTCATTCATTCCAATGTGAAGACAATAGAATCCTCAGTAAATGAGTGCATGACAGGCAGCAACATGATTAATTTCTAAATTCCGAGAATTATTGGTATGCAGGCTTTGTGCATTGATTGCCTAGAAAACCAATGATTTTAAAACAGTTTGGGAGTCGGTTAATTGAAGCCATTCAGCAACAGTTGATCTCAACTCCTATGCATGTAGAATTTCAATACATTTGAACATCGTTCCCAGCACAGCAGCAGCGCTAAGCTCACGAAAATATTTCAGACTGAAGTAGTAGTACTTGGTTGCTGTCACAGGCGTATTTTTTTTTAATTTTTTATATGTATAATTTTTCTAGTTCACCTAAGTGAGGAGGCTGAAAACTCAAGATAGATTATTACACTGAGCTGAAGAAGCGTCATCAGTTAGCGCTCCAGGCAGTCGACATGCTGCTTGTGGGTTAAAGCAAAAAAATATAACAGTTTGGGTAGTCAAAACTCTTCACTGGGGCATGAATCAGCCACTCCATGGATACTGCGAGTCATGGAATGAAACACTGCAGCAATGTTGGGCTGTGTTGGAATTTCTTGCACTGGAGGTAAGTCAATAACAAAAATAAGTGGATTTTAAAAATATATATTAATGCTATTCTAGAGTAAGGGTGACTTTCCGGATCGTGACTTTGCCGATTTTTTTTTTTTAATTTGGAAAGTCACGATGATGGCCTCATGGCAATTAGGGCTGTAAACGATTATTTTAGCAATCGAGTAATCTATCAATTATTCCAACGATTAATAAAGTAGAAGAATAAATGACAAAGTGAAATATTGGTAAATGCTGACATAACAGCAGGATTAATATTGGACATCAACATCGGAGAAAATGTTCATATTTGTGTAGCTTAGAAAATTAATCTTACTTTTTAAGTTAGCCTGGACAAAAATATACAAAAATTCTATATTAAATCTAATAATAAAGCAGCAGCCTCACAAAGACACTTCTAAAAGGATGTTTACTCCAGTTTTTAAGTTTATGTATTTGTCTTCAATTTAATAGATTAACTCTGCCATCTATACCTTTTATGTCCATGCTAGCAGAACTTTTGTCGCACAAATAAGCACTTATGACAGCTATCTACCGCCACGTTGCGCTCCGTCACCCATTTGTCGCGACCGGAAAGGTATAAATTGTATTTTCCATTTCCTCCATAAAGCTACACTTACCATAAGCATACAGCAGTGTTCGGTGTATCCACTCCACCTGTATGAATACACCCGCCGCGCACTTCGCCGCCGTTTGCTCCGAACCAGCCAACAGACAGCAGCTCCGGGAGAACGGCTGTCATATTCCTTGCATAAAAAAAGGAATTAAAAAAAAAAAAAAAAAAAAAAAAA
>NW_015112816.1:191219-195476 GCF_001443285.1 Poecilia latipinna
ACGGGCCGGGGAAAGGGTGAGACAATTTCATTCCAAAAAAAAAGAAAAAAAAAAAAAAAAAAAAAAAAAAAAACGATGAAAATCCGGACGTTATCGTCAATCGTTGAAATCACCCTTGGATCCATATTAAAAATTGAAAATTGGACATGTTATGCTAATAGCACTTAGAATTCGTCAACAACTCTTAGACGGAAGTAAGAGCATTGCGTAACATTAATAATCGTCCGACTGGAACACATTGCGCTAAACAATAAAACATAATTTAAGGAAGCTTAGGGGCAGATAATAGCTGGAGATAGGCACCAGCACCCCTCTCGACCCCACTGAGGGACAAGGGTGTTCAGAAAATGGATGGATGGATGAAGGGGCAGATAATTTGCCTCGAGGAATTTTAGTAATCGAGGTACTCGAATCATTTGAGGAATCGCTACAACCCTAAGCAATGTGAGTTTCTGTGTTAATTTACAATATTTGATGCGATTTTAGAAGTATTGACACCTAAAACCAGCTGTTGTTTATTTTTATGTTTTTGATTTGTTCTAACATTTTTAGGATGACATTCATAAATAAAATATTACTAAATGTTGCAATCAGTTTACTAAAATTTTTCTTTCCAATGTTATCAAAAGATTAAAAAACATGTTTTATTGTCTAAATAAACTTAAGTTGTTTGGCTATAAGGAATATGAAAGAAAACCATTCCAACTGTCAAGTTTAAGGCATAAAAGAACTGAATTAACTTCTTTATACCTCACAGCCAGGAAGGTAAAGACTTTTCGTTAAGCCCATATTTCTGTATTCAGATTTTATTATTATTATTATTATTATTATTATTGATGTATACTTACCGTAAATAGGTTTTTTGTTTTGTTTTCCTGTAAGCAGAAAACATTCATAATTAGCAGTGATGAATGAAGGTTCATCTGCCACATAAAGTAAAGTATGATGATAAATAAGAATAGGAAAATAAGGTTTTCTAATTTGAGGTTTATACTATTGAAAACTATAAGAACCTGTTGACTTTGAGTGTGCTCTACCTGATTAATTATTTTCACTGGCAGGAAAATCATAACAAGAAACCTAGGACAGGATGACCATATTTGCAATTTGTTTTACTGATGCATGAGGGAATGAACTTCTCCACATGCTTATTTAACATGTAGAATGTGCATCTCAATGTATTTAAGAGGGCAAAATTCTGCTCCTTTAGATCCAGTAAATCCATTGAAAAAGATTTGTTTGAAATGTTTATTTCAGATGAGGGGAATAATAACCGTAGATGAATCCAGGCAGGGTCTTGTCTCCAGGTGAACAAATGGTAAGGTGTGCTGCCAGATTAAATTATTTAACTTCCATATCACATGTAATAATTGCACCAGTGCACAGTGCATGTTGCGATTTTTCTCTCCACTCTGAAAATGATTTTGTCAGTTTCTATTATGATGGGTAATGTTACATTCTACTGAATAGGCTCCACGTGCCTGTGCCACTTAGCCCTCTGTCATGCAGCACCTACTCTGGTATACTACTCTCGAATTTAACCAATTGACCTTCATGGTTGCCTTACTCATAATGTCAGTAAAAGGTAACATAATGTAGTTTGCACTCTGTGGAGGTCTCACACACTAATATATATATATGTATATTTTTTGTTTTTAAGAATCAGACGATATAATGCAAAATTTGTATTGTTTACATCGATTGTTGACAAATTCAATGGACAGTCTAAATTACAAATAACCTATGGACTACAAATGAATATGGACTAATTTAAAATTTAAAGTCAGGCAAAGTCAGAGGAGTTATTCATCATGCCCCGGTCTCCTAGCAACAACCGCAGTGACTACAAATGAGCTGATTGGCCTACAAAACGTGGGCATGGACAGGCAGTACAGACGAACAGTACTAATACTTGCAGCAATTTACAAAAACATAAATGTGACCAAAGAAATATTTTAATTTCTTGTTTTGCCTCTTCCATTTTGAAAGCTAAATGAAAACAAAATGTTAACATCTTTCTTTGTTTTCTTTTCTCTCTTCCTTTCCTATCTTTAGTTCTTTCTATCTTCCTTTATTTGTTCTTTAGTTCTTTCTTTCAATTTCTTTAATTATAAAAATATAAAGAAGGCTCCTTCAAATCTGTGTTCAATGTATTCAGTCAGTGTTCAAACACTCTAGCTCACCATAACCACCCATTCGAGTTTACCAGGTTTGCCTCCCCCGCCACCGCATCCAAATCACTACCAGGTGGTGATCGGTTGAGAGCTCCAAAGTCAGGGGACTCAGGTGAGGGCTTGTGAATATCCTCACTCTCACCTGATGTCTCTGTTCCTGGGTAACTTCAGAATAGATTAGAGTCCAGTCCCCATCCAAGAGTTGGGTGCCAGAGAACCACCCTGTGCACAAAGATGAGTCCAGCTATTTCTAATTGGCTGCATCATGATCCCTTTTTTTATCTAAGAAAGTGATTCAGGTATGTATTTACTTATTTACTTGTCAAAATACATAGAGGACTTGTGCTCAAAGTAAGCATTAAGCATTTGTTTTGTTCTGGAGAGTAGAGTTGTTTTCACTGAGAGCAAATTCAGTCAGCTTTTCCAATAATTTTTAAAATCTGAGGTGCTGTTAAAATGCCCTTTTGTTCCTTTGTCTTCTATGTTGTTTTCTTTATAAATCAATGTCTTGCATGATAAACTAGACTTGATCAACAAAGCAGCAGTGTGCTTGTTTGTCTGAATATTTCTTTTCCTCTGAAAAGGAAAATGTATTCATACAGCTGGCTTATTATAATTTGTTCTGGCTCATGTTTGATTAATGCCACTTTTTTTTTCTAGGTAGGTCTCATGTTTATGCGGCACCATTATTTATGTAACGCCTTTCTGTATTTGTAACTGGCTCCAATTTTCACCCTGATGAAGCTTTTTGTTTTACGCTGATTGACAAATTATATTTTTGGAGCAAATAGCAAAAGCAATGCTTTCTTCACAGAGCATTGGTTTGCACAATTCTGTGAGAAATATTGATATTAATGTTAATTTCATCAGTTTTGGATTGAATGCTGTGACTGTTTATAGCCGGAATTATGGTTTTTGGTTAAATCGTACAAAATTTGCAATGAAATTCCTCAAAATGTTTTTGTTGTGCACCAATAGCTTTGAACTATGTGTACACCCCTTTTATGTGAATGACCTGCATTTACAATTGAAGGCCTGCAGGTGTAGGTATTAAATACAGTGGGGGGAAAAAATATGGAAACTGTGCCAAATATTTAGCCCTAACATAGATGGAAACCCAAGAAAGGGGTCAGGAGTCCAGTAAAACTAAACAGATATCAGCATCTGGGTTCTGCAAAGTGTTTGTGTAACTACTCCGCTTTGGTAGCAGCCCGTGATTTCAAGAGTGGTCTCTTCATCACCCTCTTTCCATCAGGCTATTCATGGTAAATGCAGCGTTTGAACATTTTCAGAAACTGCATTTCATAAAAAATAATTAAAAAACTACACATTCTCTTCCTCTCTCTCGTTTCTCAGTCTCATTCTCATTTCTCTTTTTTACTCACTCTCTCCTCTGCTCCTCTCTTTTTGTAGTGCAGTATGACATAGTCCATTATCTGCTCTTAGTACTAATTGGTGTATTAACGCCGTGCTGTGGGTGACACAGTGAGACATAGGAAGAGAGAGCATGCTTGAGAGATCGAAAAAGAGAGAGAAAGGCAGACTGAGCATGAATATGGATGAGGCACAGGCAGGGCGGGAGAGGGGCTCTCAGGGAGGAAGGCAAAGAGTGAGAGAGAATGGAAGGCCAAGGTAAATCTTTTCAGCTACACAAGTGGTTAAGAGCAGCATGGCAAAATGACGAGTGAAGGGGGGAAAAAAAAGATCCATCCTGTAATGGCTTGTTTTATTTATTTATTTATTTTTTTTAGCTGGCCTTTTCTGTATCCCTTTCTATTCTGCTCTCACAGTCACCACTTTCAACCCAATTATCCACTCTGCCTGGCGCCACTGGCAGCATATGGAAATGTAAATTACGGCAGAGATTTTTTTTTTTTTTTGTAAGATGTGGAAGGTAAGCAGCTCTTGAGGATTGGAAGAGTAGGAGGAAGAAATAGAGATGACAAACATGTGGAACTGAGGGGATGTTTTTTTAATCCCAGTTGCTTGTCAGTATTGCTACTCCATCAGTTACACAAATCCACCCACAATAGGAAATTTAGTAGACGGAGGTTGATTTTTTTTTTTTTTTTTTTTTTTTTTT
>NW_015112816.1:198785-200210 GCF_001443285.1 Poecilia latipinna
TTGCTCCCCCCCCAGGTTCACAAATCCCCCCCCAATAGGAAATTTAGGAGGGGGGGGTTGATTTTTTTTTTTTTTTTTTTTTTTGTATTAACACAACTTATTCAACAGCGAGGTGTTTTATTGGAAATATCACGATTTGTGCACAGGTCTAAAATGAAATTATCTTGTCTGCTTAGCATAATTTACCTACTAAATATAGTTCAGCAATGCAAAGTTACAAGCTTGAAGATGCAGCAGATCACATTTAGCTGTGAGGCAAGGCAATTTTGCTTTCTTTTGAACCATTAAAAACATGGCAGATGGCATCAACAGTACAAAGGATCATTTTTGGCTTTTCTGGTCTGAGTCTGCTCTAGTGTTACATTTTTAAGACTTTTTAAAAACTTAATCAATAGATTAAGAAGGACATCTCGGAAGAAAATATTTGTGTAACAACAGCGATTACTTTAAAGTGACTTTAAAGATTGAGCTCAGAGCAAGATGTGTGGTTATGTAATAAAATAGTTGAATCACACATTTTTTGTTGTCTAACAAACACAAACACACTGTTAATCATTGTCATGGTAAAATCTCCTTTTAATACACATAGTGCATAAAATAGAGCAAATGCTTGGATTATGTGTGTGTCTGTTACTCTATTAATGAACCTAAATTGATGACTGGTGAAAATATTTTTAGTCAGAGCAAATATCTTGAATGATATGAACATTTACACTACAGTAATCAGCCATGATATAACCAGCATGGCTTCCCTAAGTGTGGCAATGCAGCCCAAGTATAATGCAACAAAGTATGACAAAGTATCTCAGAGTCAGCATGCCTGTATGATGGTCAAAGAGTACAGATTGAATTGACAGAATTCATTAAGCTGCAGTTTCATTCCTTTGATCATCTCTGTAGCTGAAAATTTACATGGAGATGTCTGCCCACTAACAGCAAAATCAAGTTGCAACATTTAAAAAATAGATGACATTTTTCATCATTTTGATGATTTTGGCATCCACTTCCAGTTCATGTAGCTAAGTTTGAAGCAAGGGGTGAGTAACATTTCATCAATATCAGGTTCCCACAAAGACTGCTCATGTCAAACACGCACACACACAGACACATAGGTGTCATCAACCTCTCATCCTAGATCGAATGTGCTGTGGCTCTTTTTAAAATAAAGTTTCAAAAGTTTAACCCTGAATAAAGCAGTGTGAATCTTTTGCTCTTTTAGGTTTAGCTCAGTGTGCTACTGGCAGCAAAAACTTACTGTTGCAGGAAAATGTTTATCTTCCGTCATCAGTGGCCATCCTTATTATCCCGAGCATTAACGCCAGGCTCCATTGCAGAGAAGGAGGTGTAGTACAGCGGAGGTCGGGGGGGGGGGGGGGTGGCCCCCCTTCCGATTGTTGCCAAGAGGGTTCGCTGTAATGGAGACTC
>NW_015112816.1:203362-208990 GCF_001443285.1 Poecilia latipinna
GGTGGGGGGGGGGGGGGGGGGGGGGGGGGGTGTGAGCAGCTTGCAGCTTGTACACAAGCTGATTGCTAGCTGTAAGGCCCTCCTGCTGGCTCATATGTGTACACTGGGAGGAGGTGGAGGAGTGCTATCTTTTCACAAATTATCCGTCTCATATTACACTGGCATGACTTAGTTTTAACAACTATTTAAAAAACATTTTTTATAATAGTTACATATTGCAGCTTTAACATCACCAACAATAAAGAAACCAGCAAAAACTATTCTGATTCATTATTTAAGTATGCTTAAAATATATAGACATACACATGCAAATATAAACAACTTTTCTGTGCGAATGTTTTTCATCAATTTTCTGTAGAGACAGCCCTGGACATACAACCCTACAAACATCCATAGCTTTTTAAGGTGACCATTAAACCTTACATTCATGTGAGAGAAAGCTGGTGTATTCTGAGGAAATCCACAAAGAGCATTTAACGCCACACAGAAGAGCCCAGTGTGGATTTCAAGTAAATAATTTCATGTAAATAAAATGATTCACATGAATTGTAAATAAGAAGAAAATAAGTTTTCTTCTGGTTGGTGTACTGCACAAACATAACATTAATATACCGTACATGAAAAGTTTCATTCTCAGGGTCACACATGATTAGTGCCATGCTTGGATGTTTAACTTTATTATATCTTTATATCGCAGCAGTTGCATCAGAGAGGTACGTGTCGTCTGTGCTTAAGGGGCTTTTCCAGTCCATGGCCAGGATGTATGCCCTCTGGCTATTGAATAACAGCAGAATCTTGGGATATAGAGATCAAAGTTGCTCATCTGCTCACACACATATGACAGTGAGACACATACGGGCTGATTAGTCAGATAAGCAGCTTCTCAGGGGTGTAGGCAAAATAGAGACGAGTGTTTTGTTCATTATCATTAAGATCTGCCTTTTCCTCTGTTCACCTCTCCACTTTCCACATGCTCATATTCCACCCCCGCAGTGCTGATGAATCCAACTTCTCAAATCTGCAATTTGCTCAATTATTTTCAATTATCCCACCATTGTTGCTACTGTCATTCCCCTTGGCTAAATTTTCAACAGAAATCACTTGTTGATTGACAGAACAGGCCAATTAGAGCCAAGAGAAAGCTTTAACCTCGATAGTAATTACTGGTGATTCCTGTCATGGAGACATTTTATGTGCCCTTTCCACATAGGTGAAGAATTCATCCTGATGCATCCCCTTTCACTGTATAGCAATACTTCCTATCACAAAGAGACTGCAGGTTTAAAATGGAGTCATTGTCCGGTTGATATGAATGACACAACAGTATCCTTTATGACTGTTGGAAAAACTCAATGGTTTCTGATAGCTTTAAAAGACATTGTTACTAAGGTATTATTTTCCCTCTAGTTAAAGGCTCTTATCTGCATGACTTCACCCCATTAGTTTAATGTACGGCAGCTAAGTTTCAAGGCATTAGAAAAATCTGTCACCAATAGGCATGAGAATCAATGATGAACTGCCATTGGCAATGGCAAAGAGAGCCTCAAATTTAATAAACTAGTCCTTTTTTCAGTTTTGGTGCCTCGGTTTGTTCAACATTTTTGTAGTAGCACAATCCAAGGTAGTTAGAAGAATCAAGATATTTAACCCGTACATTTTTTGTTATATGCAAAATCAACTTTTCCGAACTGACAAGGTAATTTTCTCACCAAACGCATAGCACAAGTGTTGTTTTGACTCATTCATGCATGTTTGAGGAAGCCTTGAATCTCCCTCGGAAGCCATTTGGGGTGTTTTAACTTGTGCTTTTTACAAAGTTTCTCACAATTGATTGCTGCTCCTGCAATGTGCCGTCTATTTCTCCAAAGCTCCACCTTGGAGCTTCAATGCCCAGCTGAGCTTCCATACCACACAGCAGCAGTTAGCAGATACCTGGTGGAACTTCATGTGTGCTGATCTTATCATACAAACTACACTTGATTGTGTTATAAAATGGCACTATGTGCTGGAAAATATAGCTGCTGCATCCTTGTACATTTTTGTTTGTTCTGAAGCTTGCAATCTTTCCTTTTCTTCCTTTTTCAGTTGTCATCATGGGGACAACCCATCAGTTTATTTATTTTTTTTCACATCTCAAGATATATTTCCAAAATTTAAGGTTTTCATCACTGAGTGCATTTGCAAACTGTCACCTGTTTTATTGTGTTGCTCTTGGAGTAATGGCTTCATCCTTTATTTAGTGGCCTTTCTGTCAATGTTACAGGACTTGTTTCACTGTAGATAATGAGACAGTGTTACCAGTTTCCACCAGTATCTCACAGGTTCTTTTGCTTTTATTCTGGGGTTGCTGTACAGATTTAACACCTTCTTTTCTGGGACTCTTCCTCTAGAGCAGTTTGATGACTGGACATTCCCATGTTTTTTTTTTGTTTGTTTGTTTGTTTTTGGGGGTTTTTTGAGCTGATGAAGCATCTAGAAATTGTCACCCAAAATGAGTCAGAGTACTTGTGGAGGTCTGCACTTATCCTCTTTGTCACACAAGAAAGTAGTTTGTTAGAATGTCCCTTAAAATAGCTCTGTATTTGCACTGCCACTCAGCTTAAATTATGTTTTTTAAAAGCTTACACAATGACATCATTGGAACCATTTCAAGACACTGAATTTAAATTTGTGTCAATCTCTGGTATGAAGTATGTATGTGCACAGTGGGCATACAGTAACTTGTACATCATGATTGGTTTGAGTGTATTTCAAAATTCACTCTGTTACTAATGACATATTTTGTAATGGAAAAATTATTTAAAAATGTGTGCATTTGATCAATATATCAATATGGTTCTATGAAATATAACATACTATATTAAAATTGAAATTCAACGACAAACGGAACTTGCAGGGGTTAAGGACCACAGCTTCCTGCTAAAATCCACTAATACTTCAGACCTCTAATAATGCTTACAACTGCCTATTTGATTAGTTCTCACTCCACATTTACCTTAAGATGCATTAATACACACAGTAGAAAGCGTCTTAGCATAACCTCAAAAGCTAATATAAACAGTCTTCCTTATTTTGGTTCTTTGGGGCAGAGCCAATGAGCACCAAGAAAAATAAATGGCGTTCCTGGATTGGTTGCTTTGCAAAAACAAACCAATAGCATGTTAAGTAGCATCGCTCCTATATATTTTAGCTTTACATGCTGAATTTTCTTTTGAAAATTTTTAATTAATACCAAGACAAAATCATTACATCAAACAGGAAAATCTGTGAAAACTGAACCACAAATAGATGCGGGTTCATTGTACCTTTGTATAGCTTGACTTTTTCCATGCAAAAAGTTGTGGTCAGTTTATGTTACGTTTTTGTCTTTTAAGTCACAACATAAACCGTTTATGCCAGTAAAAAAAACAACAATACCACAATGTGTTCTTTTGTACTTCCAGGAATCATATTGGTTCTTTTTGTTTCTATTTTGTTTTGCAACTGACACTTAAACAGATTGTCACTAAATCCTCTCCTGTGAGACACCATTCATATTGCGCAGAGCCACTGACTTGCATTCCTGTTTGTGATGAGAAGGGCTGTCTATGCAAGTGGTGGTTACACAAGACTCCCCTAACGACATTACGGGCCTAATGAGTTTTAATTGGGAGAAGATCTTAACTTGAAGACCTAATTGCATCTGATTAAAGACAATATTAGTTTTAGTGCTTCCAAATTGGTTGGGGGGGAGTGGTGGAAGGGGGTTTTGGCGGTATCAATGGCGTCCTTGTGGAAATATTGTGAATGTCCCTAAAAACATGTTAAGGAGATGAAGCAGACAAAGCCAGCTAAACAAATGAAGCAATAAGTGTTAAGTAGCTACTGTAGAATGGGTTCGAAAGAAGGTGATAACATGAGCAGAACAGACGATTGATAATTCATTGAAAGCAACTCTGCCTTTGATATGTAATTGCACTGATGAAACCTTTTAGATGTAATCTGGCAAATATATTCTGAGAAGATAATATAAGAACCAGAAAAAGTATTTAAAGTGATGTTTACATAAGCGTTAGCTGAATAGATGTGTTCTCACATATTATGCTAATTATTTTTGCTTTTGAAACGTATTGCCTAACTTAGCTTTTCCCCCAAATCTAACTGGCCTGGTTTTCAAAATATGATCACATCTCCAGTGAATTACATTAAGCAGGATTTCTTCCACTGTACCAGGCTGGCCTCTTTATTGCACATCACCGAAGATAAATCATCAAAATACCAGAGGAGACATTCAAAAACCGTTTTATGTATTTCCTGTATATAGATGTTTTTTCCCATTGATTATTGATAGGAGTATAGATTATTTTTTACATGCCTTTTTGAATAAATGTAAATAAAGACATAAATAACATTTGTCATAAGTGATAATCCTTTTAAGTCATTTTACAGTTTTTTGAGAAGTGTCTTTCTCGTTTCTTGTCAGGATACAATCCTCTGCTAAATGAAATCAGTTTTAAATCTAAATCCGTCAGGGACGTGAAGAGTTTTTTGTCTCAATCGTGTATGCATATATTTGCTCAAAATACATACTGATCCAAATAAAAATAGACAAGAACACATTCAGCGATTACTCCCTCTACAGCATGCCCTGGATCAGCGGTGATTTAAAGCCTGACACAAGAGAGAATACGAAATTATGCGTGTATGAGGCTTCATTTCCTGCTCTTCTTAAGCACTTTCTTAATTGCCGTTCTCACCTGAGCAATTGTATAATTTCCTTTATTTTTCTCCTCCTCTGCCCAGAATATGAGTCTATAATGAGCTGTGGGTGTCCCACAAAGCTAAGCCTGGCGCCTTGAAATAGGTTTCACTAATTTACCAATTAGTCATAAGATACAATTAGTGAACAAGTTTTCTAGGTCCATGAGTTGCCCCCCCAACACTGGCCTCCCCACTTTGATTGTTCTATATCTGCAGTGATCATCACTCCATTACTCGGCTCGCGCTCTCGTCCTGCTTTGTTTAGCTTTGCTACAAAAGCGAGGTCCCACCTGCACTTTGGATATTACTCCAGCCCTATGCACCTCGGAGGGAATTGGTGTGGGAGTGGGAGTGTGTGAATGTGTCTACGTCCGCAGCTCCGGGTTTCTGTTTAAGTGCAGCTGGGACCGGTTTCACTGACCAAGTGGATGCAAGTTAAAAAGTGGAGGGTGTAGGGAAGGGGGTGGGGGCGTCTGGAGACCAGAAAACTTATGAGAACTGAGACAAGTTACTGAAAGTTTGCTGGAGGTGCAAATCTAATTTATGAGTCGAAAGTAGTGTGCTATTTCTCTCCTCTGTTCGCCTGACTATTAAAACTAAACCCGAGGACAAAAGGAAACATAAAACAACAACAACAAATATCAACTTTGAAATGCTCGCTGGTTATTATGCTGTCCGCGGGGCTCTGGGCGTACAGCAATCAATATGTGTGGGGTCATAAGTCAGTGTCTTTTTTCTGCACAGTGATACCTGATTATTTAATTAATGTCAACCACCTAACTGATTTGTAATTAGTTTTTTTTTTTTTTTTTTTTTTTATTTAGTTTTTTTTTGCCTTTTTACTTGTACTTTTTTGGGGGGGGTTAGGAAAAAAAAAAAAAAATTAGT
>NW_015112816.1:212106-219262 GCF_001443285.1 Poecilia latipinna
TCCTGTTTTTTTATTAAAGTTAACCCCCCAACTTTATTTTTATTTATTTTTTTTTTTTTTTTTTTTTTAATTACGTTATTACTGCACTTTTGCATGTACATCTGTTGGTGGGTGTATGGAAAGTAAAATAAAATTACTGTTTGCTCAAGGGAAAACAAACTCATCACATAAACTATAACACAGCAACTAAAAGATTAATTAAAATGTCACCTGATTGACAAAAACAAATGTTTAACAGCTGAAGATATAGCCTCAAATTAAAAATAACAAAATATTGGTGACTTTGATTTGTATTCAACAGCTACAAAGGTGAAATTAATGTGGATTCGTTCAGTAAGAAACAAATCAAATCTGCGTAAGAATAAAGACACGACCAATTAGGCTTACAGGGATTTGCACAAGTTTCAACTAAGAAAAGGTTTTACTTTTGCACCTGCTCAGTTACTACAACATGAGGCGGGAGTTTTCGTGTTGATTGTTATTGGCATGGAGGGACACTTAAAGTGTGATCACACTTAGCATGTTTGAAGTACTTTATTGAAACTGGAATAGTTTCTGTGAACAAAAATATTAAAATTTCCCTTCCAAAAATGCATCTCTCTCTCTCTAATGTAATTGAGGCAAAGCAGAGCAGGAATACTTTATTGGCTTTCACGGGCACTTTATAATTAGAAGTCGCATAAATTGTAAACAAACAAATCGATGCTTTTCAGAAGACATTTGTTTTAGAAAAAGCAAAAATTCTATACATGCAAAAAACAAAAAAACAAACACATATACAATGCAAATGTCTGTACTGTATATGATTTGAATCAATTTATTGCCCCAAACCTAATATATGGCTAAACATGTGCATTTTTTGCAGAACTTATTTAATTCAGCAACACTTGAGAGTTTTAGAGCATGAACAGCCTATTTACTGTAAGGTCATTCCACAGAATCTCAATTAGGTTTCATTTCGGACTTTAACTAGGTAGCCTGGCCAGGTTTTTTTTCTTAGTTTTTTGATGATAAACAAGCATGTTCTCTCTACTCAGGTTATCTTTTGTGATATTACAGTGTTTAATGAACTTAAATATTTCAGTGTAACAAAGATGCAAAAACATAGAACTTCTGTGAGACGGCCAACTCGAGTGTTGTCTTATTGCTTCATCAACATTTTTTGTGATCATTTCTGCTTCATAAAAACAGTAAAGTGTTGCATCCATCCAGCAGACCCCTGGAGACTTGTTAAATCAATGCAAAGATTTCTAGCGGGAAGACCCTACCCATTACTACCCATGTTGTTGTTTCCCCCCCCCTTTAAATCATGACGTTTGGTTCTTCCTGGATAATGTACTTTAACTCTTTGAGACTCTTGTATTGATAAGTTTATTGTGAATTATCCATACTTAAATTGAGACTATTTAACTTAATCTGAAAGTTGGTTTAATCATTACTAATTTTATTTATTTAATAATTATTATTATTATTATTTGTTATATGTGGTTGAAAATGGCAACACTTACAGTTTGAGTATGAATAACATAGTTAACTGGGCCTTCCTGCCAATTCCACTCTTGATCAACACATTTAATGTAATTCTATATGAAGCTTTCAGACACAAGAAAGTCCCAGAGCTGTCGACTTCAATTTGAACTTATACAGGCATTTTTAACAATCTATTTAGATGCAAGAAGACAAGGTGGGTGATATTTGCATGGCTGGAAGAGAGTTTATATCGCTCTTTGCGGTATCAACATGACTGTCTAGACGCGTTGTGTTGAGCTCTTTCCTGCACAGGAAAAGGCCCAGGAGACTGAAGTTTTTCCAAGTACAGAAAAGTTCAATTGTTATTAGAAATCATAAATGCCCATGTATCAGTGTATAATTAAAGCATATGATTCAGTCAATTAAGCATCAGATCAATCTAAATTTAGAAAAAGATGGAGCTATATCTCTGTTGTCTATAAAATATGCATATGCATTTATTTACTTGTCATTTGGAAAAGTGTCGTTCATTATTCTTTACTTCAGATTTTCTCTCTCTCCTGCGTTGTACCTTCCTCTCTCACTCACTTCCTCTCAGAGGTTCATTCCCCTCATGCTAATGGACAAGCTCCCCCTCCCCCTCCCCCCCATGTCTATCTAATCAAAAATCAATTAAAAACACCTCGCCGCCAAGTCTCCAGAGCCAAGCCTTAGTCGAGGGTGGAATAGAAACGATTCCCGAACCTCTTTCTCTCCCTCTCGCAATCTCTCGTTTCTCTTACTCGCTTCCTCTCCCTCCCTCCTTCACCTATGGTCTCCCGATCTCTCCCCCTAAGCTCCGCCCTCCTGTCTACTGGAAGTTGGCAACATGATTTACGAGAACGGAGAACTTAATTTATATATTTTTTTCCTCTTGCATCCTCTCATTTATTTATTAGATTTTTCTCCCAGCCGCCTCTTCCTGTCTCTGGTGTGGAGGGGAGGAGGAGGATGGGAGACAGGGAGGGAGGGAGAGGATAGGATTAGATGGAGAGTGGTCTCGAGGCAGACCAGTAGACTGGCAGGCCTGCAGACATGGAACAGATCTGTCCCACACTTAATGGCATTAGTGCCGTCCCTGAAAGGGGGAGGGGAGGCCAGCAGGGAGACAGGCTAACATATTAAAACTGCTTCTATACCAGACGCTTGTCTACTCCACTCAAACTCCAACTTCAACTCCGACTCTCTTTCATTCTGGGTACATTTATACTTGTATGTCCAGTTTTGTGTAAAAGCATAGCACTTTACTGACATTTGCTACTCGGGGTTAATTCTTTCTGAGTCACTTCGCTACAGTTTATATACATTTTCCACAGAGAGAATATCGAAACTCACCTAGATGTGGGTCCTGGTTAATGCACAATACAAAAAAAAAAACAAACAGAAGAAGTTTCCCTTTCTGTAAAGTGCAAATAGGCTTCAGCACAAAAGCTAACACGGCCCTCAGTAAAAGCTACATCTCTGTCAATTCTTGCTGTGTGGATAAAACTGCAATCCCTCCTTCCTCTGTACTATCCCCTTAACTCATTTACACTTATCCTTTTCCCACCAGGATTTAACACATTCTTCCAATCTGTGAGACTTTAGTGTGATCAGTAAAGGATTGCTGACTGTCAGCACACCTTCAAACGCAGAATTCAAATAATAAGATGCACTTAGAGCCTAAAATTACCCTCTCTAACCTACTCGGGTTCTACTCCCAAAAGAGACACAGCTTTAGCTTCCAGGAGGATCGGGGAGTTTCATACAGGTGCCGGACAAGAGCGTAAAGTAAAAGGTGACAAATTATAAAAGGTGGAAAAGAGCAGTCAGCAACAAAAACAAGAGAAGATTGTCAGTCAAGGCGAAGAAGAGAGCACTTTTCTTAAACATGCACATATCAATTGTTAGAGTGTGTGGTCGGGTAGGGAAGAGGAAGTTACGAGAGAATACGAGCGGACACTGACAGACAGGTGGAGCCAACATGCTGTGTGTTTTGATGGATGGGGCACTGAGTCAGTGAATATACATGGACCTCTCCCTCCACCTCTTTCAGCTGCTTCAGCAAGGCCCAGGGTAGATGAATTTTGGGGCAATTTCCCCCATCGCTTTCATGAAAGGTTAAGTCACAATATTGTTGTGGATCATGGAAATATCAAGAACGCTTACCTCTGTCAAGCAAGTTTGATTTATCCATCTCCCCCGCTCAGCTGGTTGAGGAGAAGGAAACGTGGGGACGAGGAGAGACTGGCAGACACTAACAGCCTGGGGAGTGTTTTTCTCTTTATCTCTTTGTCACAAAGGCCACCCCAGGTAGTGCAGATGTGTCTGGGAACAGCTTCAGAAAGAGCTATCGATCCTGCTGAGTACTCCAACTGTATATAGCTGAGCTTTGCCCACATCCTTGCACCCTGAGGAAAATTATACAGGAACAGGCCATGGTAAAGGTCACCCTACGAAGGAGATTAGGGTCTGCAACTGGTTATGCATACCCATTTGGTTTCCTAACAAGCTTGCAGCATTATTATTTAATCAGGCTACACACTGATGCACTTGTATTGAAAAGATGTTACAAGTGGTTGGTGTTCATATTGCTATGCAGACACGGAAGAGGAATAACAATGATCAAGACTGTATTGTATTAACGTTTATTTTAATAGTCCAAATAATTATATGAGAATGTTGACTAGGTTACCAACAGAGTTTATAAATTGTCCCTATGAAAGACAATTTATTAACTCATTTTATTTTATATACCAAAATAAAATCTATGATATATTTTTATTTTTGCATATATACCAAAAATATAATGTAATTAATATAATTTTAACATCATTTTTATTTTTTTATATATATATATATATATATATATATATATACATATATATATATATATATATATATATATATAGTCAGTCCTCTAGTGTCTCAGAACCAAGTCAATCTATTATATACTGCAAGAATTTATGTGTACTCCATGAAAAATATAAACCATGTTCCGCATATCCTTCCAGATTTTTTTTAACTGGCACTTGGAGAGAAAATATATTTATTTTACCTGGCTGACAACTAAGGATGTTTTCTTTATCACTCCATAAAATTACTTTAAAATATATTGAGAAAATTGTCTGTAATCTTATTTGCCTTTCATGCTTCTGAGCCGCTACTTTTAACACGAGATCCCAAAATGGTTTATTGGATGCACGGTTATGAGCAGCTGTATGTGTTTAGCCTGCAGTTAATTCTGGATGGGAGTGAATGTCCATTAA
This sequence comes from Poecilia latipinna, assembly GCF_001443285.1. Classification (NCBI taxonomy): domain Eukaryota; kingdom Metazoa; phylum Chordata; class Actinopteri; order Cyprinodontiformes; family Poeciliidae; genus Poecilia; species Poecilia latipinna. The sequence goes on from NW_015112816.1 coordinate 216,864, forward strand.
ATGTAATCTAGTTTTTCAGTGCAGCGCTCAAACCGCAACTTCAGAGAATTGGCCACCGATGAAGACATCATCCATCATCCCACGTTCGCTCTGCCAGAACACTTGGAGATAAATACGGAGGCTTTTTAAGTTGTACCTGTCTTAGCGAAACCACACAATCATAAACTCTCATAGAGTTAGCATATGGAGGCTTTCAATTCACATCTATTTCTGCAAATCAGAAGTATAAAAAAAAAGTCATTTCATAGCTTTTCATCAAACGTTGCTCTCTCTGTCAGCAGAGGCTTTTATCCCGCATGATTATTTCCCATCTTGACAGCTACCGCGACATGCCTTTTTGTGTGCACGTATGCAAGCATCACCACCCCATCTCACCTCTTCAAAGATGAAAAGAAACCCAAAATGATACACTCAGAAATTTGAGTTCTTGGTTTGATGAAGCAGTGCTTTTAGAGTTGATCTGAGTAGTCCACTAGAACACTTATCTCAGCATCAACAGTGGTGGGGGGGGGGGAAAGAAAAAAAAGAAACTGCCTTAATTGGATTGCTAAAGCTCTAAAAGGTTTTCTGCACATGGGCTCCTCTGCAGGCCACTGGGCTCCGGGGCCAGACTGGGCACTGAGGCTTGACTGCCAGGCGGACTGGCTGGACCGACTGATAAAGTCCAGAGACTCATTGGTGTCTTTGTTAGCCGCCACGAGTCTACGGGTAAGATGATACTAAGAGGCTTTGAATACCTGATTGAATCAGTAAATACAACACACAGACAGAAGCAGGAGCTCACGGACACTCCCACACCTCTCTCTTTTTTCTTTTTTTTTTTTTTTACTAAAGAAATACAGTATGCAGATGATGTGGCATGTACACACCAACATGTTTACTCTGATTTTTTTTCTTTCTTTCTTTCTTTTTTTTTCTTCTTGACGTAGTAGTGTACGCCTACACATAAGTCCAGGTGTTCACAAAGAGGATTCATTTATCAGGAGTTCACTGTGCCCTGGAGCAAGTGAGAGCTGCAGCAGACATTGATCAAACTGACTTCTAACATGAAGAAGTTCAAAATCACACTTTTCAAATCCCCTTACCGCCAGCAGCCTTCCACTGCTGACATCATATGAGGCACACATGCACTCAAGCACATTATTATACCCAACTGTATGTTCGCCAGCAAGGTTGCAAACGGAGATGTAGAGATTGTCATGCGGGTACGCTGCGAGATGCAGCATAAGTCTTAACATTTTTAGCTTGCACATCCAAAAAGGCACCCATTTTGTACACACTCCTCAGCTAAGGAAATGACATTTGCATTACAGTGGTTGCACACACGTATAGGGATCGGTAATATTCTCACTTTCATGCTTGAAAACAGTTTACTTGTCTGCACATGTCAGCCTGCAAGGGTCCAACCTTCTTCATTATTGAGATCATCTCAATAATCACTCAAATAACACAAAGCTATATTTGTCATTCAAATAGTCCATGGTTTAGAAAACATGAAATTCAAGAAAATGCAACATATTTTTGCAGAACCGCTCCAGAGTTATTAGCCTTTGTTCCAACTGTTTTGCATATTCAGCCTCCCTTCGAGCCCACGTAGATGTTAATGCACTCCCACACAAACAGAACGGTGTGAACAGGGCAAACATATTTTCCAACTTCCTCTCTCTATCTCTTTCTTTCTCTCTCTCACTTCCCCCCTCTCTGGAATACACACACAGTTGCACAGTATCTCAGCAGTATTTCACCGTTGTCTTTCCCCCAAAACTTGCTCACATCATATAGATTTAGGGACACATATGTCCACGGACAGAAAAAGTGCAGAAAATCAGTTTTCTGTGTTGCTCACAGCCACCTCTCAGTGTGCTGGATCAGCTGAAACAGGATCCATCCCTTAGATCCCTCTGTACTTTTTGCACATACTGATGTAGTCTGATCTCCTGTCAGTGAGACGGCCCACTGGGACCAAGTCAGGGGCTTATAGCTCAGCCTCCAGAGACCATCTCAGCCAGATGCTCAAAGAGTTGGAAAGCAAGAAAACAACAGCCACTACAGACAGGAAGGGATATGATCAGACGGAAGACGCTACACTGTATATACCCGCTGCTTTAGGCGGCTTAAAATGGCATCTCCACTCTGCTCACATCTGGAAAGTCACTGGTGTTTTGACGTGAGGCCAATCTAGTAGAGTTGAGTGCCTTGGGACAACGGTGCCTGCTCGATAACCCGCAGGTTCAATAGACACAAATGTATTTAGTTCCCTGTGGCAAATGTGTCAAAGCAGAAGGCTGTAAATAGACTATATATAAACACATCTTGGGTACATCGATAGCTATGTTATGATAGGTGACATAGTTTAAGTGTAGTTTTTGTAGGTTTTGTTTTATTTTATCTGTTTATTT
>NW_015112816.1:222164-226424 GCF_001443285.1 Poecilia latipinna
CTGTCATGGTAGGGTCTAGTTTTCGCACCCACATGCAAGAACAAGATCAGGAGATGTGTACGAATAATGATAAATTTTAATGAGAACAAAGGTAAATAAAGTTGATCAGGATTCGGAGGAGGGGACCGGGTCTTCTGTCTGTCAACGAGAGGTAAGTAGTTAAAGGTGGATTCAGGGGTCGTGGGAATCTGTGTTGCAGGCAGATGATAGGGCGTCTTACTTTCTGGAGAGTGCGTCGGGATCCTGAACCAGATGAGGGGAGTGAAGGAAAATCCAGGTACCGATAGGTTGGTGAGGTGGAGGACGTTGGAGGGCGGAACAGGCAAGTTATACTGCGGGAGTGGCGGAGCTGGTGGCCGACAGGGTCCGGGTGGGACCTCGCTTCCAGGATTAGTAGCGACCTGCAGGTACTTCCCGTGGGCCAGGTAGGGTATCCTCTGGGGTAGGACCGGGAGGGATTGTGCACAGAATAGTGCGGCCCACTGGGATTCCCGGTTGTTCCACAAAGGTAACTCAGGTGAACCAGGAAGCGGCAGAATCACAGAAGCTCTGAACAGCAACGGGAAACTCCTGAACGAGGAAACACAACGAATGATTAAACAGAGTAAATACTCAGGGGGCCTCTCAGAGAAACGTTTACCGTAGTAAGCTAACACTCAGGCACTGAAGAGTCGACCAGCCGCTTCTTAAATACTGCACCGCAGTCATCTCCAAATAGACAACAGGTGTGTCTACCGGATTGGAGGACGCCTCTCCAGGGACCCAACCCCCCGACGACACCTGGTGGAAAGGGAAGGAAGCAGCAGGCGCACCCAAACAAAACAAAATCCCTCAAAAGAAAAGGAAACAAAAATGAAACTAAGCTCGGGTCATAACAGTACCCCCCCCTCAACGGTCGCCACCTGGCGACTGAGCAGAAGTGGAGGGGAGGGAAGAGGCAAAGTCTCTGATCAGGGAGGGGTCAAGGATAAAGGAACGAGGTACCCAGGAGCGTTCCTCCGGACCGTAGCCCTCCCAGTCAACCAGATACTGATAGCCTCGACCTCGCCGACGAGAGGCCACGATCCGGCGGACGGAGTAGGCTGGATGTCCATCAATGACACGGGCGGGAGGAGGGGGTTCGGCCGGAGGGCAGAGTGCGCTGGACTGGACTGGCTTTAACTGAGAAACATGGAAGGTAGAGTGAATGCGGAGAGACGGGGGAAGGCGGAGACGGACGGCTGTAGGACTGACCACTGACAGGATCTCAAATGGGCCGATGTACCTAGGCGCCAACTTTTTAGACATCGCTTTCAAGGGGACATCACGGGTGGATAGCCAAACCCTTTGGCCGACAGCGTAAGAAGGAGCCGGGGCTCTCTTCCGATCAGCAATGCGCTTATTTTGTGCCGCTGTGTTGTTCAGTGCGGCAATAGTGTCTCTCCATACTTTTTGGTAGCGGCGAATGTGATGCTGGGCTGATGTGACTGATATCATCTCTTCATCAGAGGGGAGGAGTGGAGGTTGGTAACCTAAGGAAACCTCGAATGGTGAGAGACCTGTGGCTGCAGAAACGTGACTATTGTGAGCATACTCTGCCCATGGTAAATACTGGGACCAATCCACAGGATTGGATGCGGTCAGGCAACGCAAGGTAGCTTCCAGCTCCTGATTCATTCTTTCTGTCTGGCCGTTTGTCTGCGGGTGATAGCCGGAGGACAGGGCTACCTTAGCTCCTAGCGCCGTGCAGAACTGCCTCCACACCTGGGAGACGAACTGAGGACCCCGGTCTGAAAGAATTTCCATGGGAATGCCATGCAGACGAAATACATGTTTTATCAGGAGGTGAGCAGTCTGGGAGGAGGTGGGTAATTTACGAAGGGGAATCAGATGGCAGGACTTAGAGAAACGATCAATGACAGTTAATATGGCGGTCATACCCTTAGAAGTAGGGAGTCCGGTGACAAAGTCGACAGCGATGTGCGACCAGGGTCGCTTGGGGGTAGGTAACGGTTGGAGCAAGCCTGCTGGAGGCTGGTGAGAAGACTTGTTTCTGGAACACACTGAACAGGCTAGGACAAATTCCCTTACATCCTTGTGGATGGAGGGCCACCAAAATCTTCGGTTGACTAATGCAATGGTGCGACTGATTCCGGGGTGACCGGAGAACTTGGAGGAATGGACCCACTGGAGGAAACGGGAACGAACTGAGGCGGCCACGAAGATCTTACCGTCAGGGCACGACGGGGGCGGTGGTTCTGCTTGGTGGGCCTGCCGGATGACGTCTTCAATCTCCCAGGACACCACTCCCACAGTACAACTGGAAGGTAATACAGGAGCCGGTCCCTCATTGGAGTCATCCGGGGCATAGATTCTGGACAGGGCGTCGGGTTTGATGTTTTTGGAACCTGGGCGGTAGGAAATGGAAAGATTAAAACGGGAAAAAAAACAAGGACCACCGGGAACGTCGGGGGTTGGACCGCTTTGCAGACTGAAGGTAAGCCAAGTTCTTATGGTCGGTCCAAACCACAATGGGGTGTTCCGCTCCCTCCAGCCAGTGTCGCCACTCCTCAAGGGCGAGCTTGATGGCTAGAAGCTCTCGGTCTCCCACATCATAGTTTCGTTCTGGTGGTGTTAATCTGCGAGAAAAGAATGCACATGGATGGGATCTGTTATCCTTGTTGGAGACTTGAGACAGTACAGCCCCGACCCCTGAATCGGAGGCATCCACCTCTAAAATAAACTGCCTGGAGGGGTCAGGCTGAACCAGAATGGGAGCGTTAGCGAATAGGGACTTTAACTGCTGAAAGGCCGCGTCGGCCTGGGGCGTCCAGGTAAAGGCTGATTTGGTTGAGGTGAGGGCGGTTAACGGTGAGGCCGTCTGACTATAGTTCCGTATGAATCGTCTGTAGAAGTTGGCAAAACCAAGGAAACGTTGGAGCTGCTTGCGTGTCTCAGGTCTAGGCCAATCCAGGACAGCTCTGATCTTTTCCTCCGACGGTCTTACCTGTCCGCCCTCTAAGATGTAGCCCAGGAAGTTGACTGACTGGCGGTGAAACTCGCACTTCTCTGCTTTAACATACAGTCTGTTTTCCAGGAGGCGTTGGAGAACCTGACGGACGTGTTTGCTGTGTTCCTCTGGAGACTTAGAATATATCAAAATGTCGTCTAAATACACAAAGACAAAACTGTTAATAAAATCTCTCAAAACGTCATTGATTAAGGCTTGAAAGAAAGCAGGAGCATTAGATAAGCCGAATGGCATTACCAGATACTCATAGTGACCCATGGGCGTCTTAAATGCAGTCTTCCACTCATCTCCCTCGCGAATGCGAAGGAGGTGATAGGCGTTTCTGAGGTCTAATTTAGTAAAGATCGTGGCCCCGTGGACCGGTTCGAAGGCTGACGACAAGAGAGGTAATGGGTATTTATTCTTGACTGTGATCTGGTTTAGACCTCGGTAATCAATACAGGGCCTCAAAGAGCCGTCCTTCTTACCCACGAAGAAAAATCCAGCTGCAAGCGGTGATGAAGTGCGGATTATGCCTGCGGCTAGCGAGTCGTTTATGTACTTCTCCATCGTCTGGCGTTCAGGTCGGGAAATATTATACAACCTGCTGTTGGGTAAAGGCGCACCAGACAACAGATCGATAGCACAGTCGTAGGGACGATGGGGCGGCAACGAGAGGGCCTTGTCTTTACTAAAAACGGCGGCTAAATCATGATACTCAGCTGGAACGGCAGATAAGTCGAGGGGGTCAGCCTCCTGCAATTTTGCCGTTCCTTGGCTGGGCAGAACGGCGGCGCGGAGACAAGTGGTGTGGCACTTACGGGACCAAGCTTCGATGTGGGATTCAGTCCAGTTTATATGTGGATTGTGTTCCTGTAGCCAATCGAAACCCAGCACTATGGAGGGACTAGCTGAACGGAAGACAAAAAATGAAATTAGCTCAGAATGGTTACCAGAGATGACTAGACGAACAGGTTTGGTCCTGTGGGTTATCTTAGGCAGAGCCTCTCCACTGAGAGCCGAGACGCGGAGAGGAACTGACAGCGGCTCGATCTCGATCGCCATCTGTTGGACAAGGGTGAAATCGATTAGGTTATGCTCACAACCTGAATCTAAAAAGACAGACAAAGGAATGGATGACTGATTGTTGAATAGTGTAGCAGGTAGAAGCAGGCGAGATTTCTTAGATTCAGGCTGACCCGACAGTCCTCTCGCCGTTACTGCCGGACCTGCGGGTTTAAACGAACTGGACAGTGAGCAATGAAGTGAGT